>NW_017308563.1:174907-178014 GCF_000935625.1 Nanorana parkeri | reverse complement strand
CACCTGTGCTTACTTGGGGCTAAAAAATGCATACTCTTAAATTGGATATCGAAAGACACGTGACAACATTTCTTGGAAAAAAAACAGAATTTATAAAAAAAAAAAAAAAAAAAGAAGAAGCACCACTCCTCCACAGCTCAGGGAAGGAATGAGCCATCTGCTTGCCATTGGGAGCATATCCTCACTCCCATAAAGCCAATACAAACAGAAGAAAAGTTGGCCGCACACCAGATTCCATTGGAATAGTTTATTGAAGCTTGTACTACATCACTGGTATCTCACCCTAGATGCACCCCACTGATGCGTTTTACCCAATCACAGGTTTAGTCGCCATCCCTGAAAACCGTGGTGGAATGGCAAACACCTTTTAAATTCATACACATATAAGGCAATATAAAGGCAAAGCTACTTGCCTGTAATTTAAAACACAATTGCATTTGTTGAAACCTTTGTTTAAAATAGGTAGAAAGAAATATGTTCAATTATGATTCTTACATTTTCTTGCTTTACAAGCACAAGCACAAGTGTCACTGTGTTGTCAAAAAGAAAATGGAAAGCTTGTAAGATTCATTGTAATGTAATATTAATGTTGTGAAAATAATAGTAAAAAATACATTACAATGGAATATATAATTAGGAATCAGAGCGTGCATCATGTCAAAGTATAGCACTTTTCTAAAGTACTCTATTAAGAAATCAACAGAAAAAATATTTGGGTTTTACCAATATTCCGTATCCACTGATAAATGTTAAATGTATGAATGTTAATTCATATAATGGTTTTGCCTACATTAGGCAGTAGCTAGTCGCTAGATGAATTTAAGATATAAAACATAAATAGCCAGCGTTCATAAATGTAAATTTATGCTATTAGAGGGTTCTTGCTTTGTACTAAATATACATGAATAATACATCTATCTAACAGTGAATTCCATTACGTCTGAGGGAGTGACTTCATGTATTAGATTGTACCTAAAGCACTACTTCTTATGCAGTAACAAAGTACAATATAAACCAGGCATTGTGATATTGTACACTTTTACTAAAAGAAAAAAAAGCCAGTATAGCTTGAGAGAGATATCTCTCTCGATCTATACGAGCTGTCAGAATGCCGGCAAAAGCCGGCATGTGTGTCCCTCTGCTTTGACTCTCAGACACCCGATATTAAGGTATCGGGTGTCTGAAAAAGGTTAACCCTTTCATTAATGAATGCCTCTGTAGTAAGGGCATCTATTAATGAATGTTAAAAGCTGATTCTCAGCGTTTAACAGCCCTCTAAAGAAGCAAATAACTCGTCACGTACAGTGTACGTGACAAGTCATTTGGTCCCTTTGTGGCTGGACGTACAGTGCACGTCTCCCGTCACGAAGGGGTTAAAGCGGAAGAAATCTCACCAAATGCACTTCTAATAAAATGTTATCCCATTTTGTAAGCTTCAAGTTGCACACACTTTGGCCTCCAGCAAATGTTTCATATAATCTCTTTGGTGCAGTTTTTTATCACAGCAAATCAAAACAGCATATATGAACATTTATCATCGGTCACAGCATCTCCGTGCATGCGCCATATGCTGTGCTGGGGTAACCCCTCTTACTCCTATATCCATCACAATAGTGCTCACTAACCTCAAAGGTGAACAGCACATGCACAAGATTTTAATTGCTGCCCAGAAAGCAAACTGTTGGCTGATGAAAGATAGCACCACTTTAAGAACTGAGAACTCGGCATGGCCTGAAATGTTTTTGGTGCAAATTTAGAGGGTTATTCACAAAGCTGCCGAAGGCAGCCGTGTGAATAACCGACCTGAAGTGAGCCGAACGCTGTTCGGCTATTCCCTTCAGGCTTGCATGGCCGTACACCGACTGAAATCAGCCGTACATCGGCTTGCTTAGGCTGGGTTCGGGTCGGCCGAACATGCTCAGCATCTGGATCGGCTGAGCCGAACCTCCAGCAGGCTACTTGCTGCTGTTCGGCCTATTCTCATAAGGGTCGAACAGCAGTGAGTGAATAGCCGAATGCCGCCGCCTCAGCTATTCTGCTCGATACCTCTGTGGGACTGAGCAGAATAGAAAGCCAGTTAAAAAAGTAGAAAAAAATAGAAAACGATTGGGTGGAGCTAGCTCTGCGCACGTGTTTTCTATTGGCCGGGACCGGCTGTCATTACAATCAGAGTTTGGCGGAGGCGGCTGTGATATCAAAGCCGGCTCCGCTCAGCTCTCATTGTCAGGAGTCCACACTCACAGGCAGCCACACAGCAGACCTCAGGAGCCGGAGGAAGTGGAGAGGAGCCGCTGCTGCTGTCAAGATGTAGCTGACATCTGAGGCAGAGGGAGCGAAAGAGCCGGCTCCGCAGAGTTCTTATCATAATGACAGATCAGCGTCTCCTGGTTACCAGGTAACCAGGGGATGCTGAACAGTCATTACACACAGAGAACTCGGCTCTGCCGAGTTCTCATTGTAATGACAGATCAGCGTCCCCTGGTTACCTGGTAACCAGGGGACGCTGATCTGTCAATGCAAGTGGCTCCGCCCAGCTGTCAGTAGCAGGCTCTCGGCCCACTTCGGCTTACACCTCAGCATTTGCCTTCTGCTCGTCCGAGCCGCTCGGCCAACTTTGGGAGCTGTACGGGCTATACTGAATGGCCCCTACAGCAGCCCTTCGGTTCTACTGAAAACCGAAGCTAGCTGAAGGATCAGCCGAAACTATGGCTGTATCCTTCGGCAGCTTTGTGAATAACCCTCTTAGACTTAATCAGGGAAATTGTGATTGTAGGTGATATTTCTAAATATAAAGCATACAATATGCTGGGCAATAAGTTATAGTGCAAAGATGTGGCTGGGTTTATTTTTGCTTTAAGTGTAAGAATATTTATTGAAGGTTCATCAAATAAACTGTTTAACTAATAGATTATAGCTACCATTTTGCTATAAATGAAAGCCTTGAGAGGCACCCTGCAAAATAAAAAAAATTGGCAAAATGTGTTAAGAGCTACAGGCACCACTGCTTATCCAGAATGTCAGATAGTGTGATTCCTGCTGGACATCCAGAACATTATTCCTTCAAAATAATATTTGTTTTGGCCATTATGTTACTGTTTATTTTTTAA
>NW_017308563.1:157061-174853 GCF_000935625.1 Nanorana parkeri | reverse complement strand
ACCTTTTACAGAACCTTTAGCATCCAACAGTCTTGGATGTGTCAGATACCTGCATCCTCTATCTTATACAGTAATTCCCCCCACCAAGCAACACATGAATAGTGTTTTTTATTATGCCCAAAGAGCTGCCAACAGAGTTGTTTTAACCAGCAAAATCCATGGTTGAACTAATGTGAACTGTTTTACCTGCCAAAATATCAGAAATTGTTTAGCTACTTTCTTGATTACATATGGAATGGGTAGGAACTGAGAAATTATATATTTTTTTCATTAACAAATAAAAGTACAGCTAAAACATTCAATAAAGCCTTCAATGTGTGATATGTAAATTTAAGGAAGGGCTGTCATGTTTCATATACACACTTTGATGGGTTTTTGTTAATTTTCATTTCTAGCCTTTTGGGTCAAAGTGGCAACTTTTATTAACATTTTCTGCTTTTGACATACATTATTTCAAACTGAATTATAGCTGAAGGGGGTTTGTTTTTATGGCAATGAAAAAGACAAGAGAAATTATGCTCCATATGTAACCAATTCCAAAAGAGTCTGCAAAACCAGTTTTAAATTTCTTACCATTAAACATTTTTAACTATTTGTGTAATGTTTTGGCAAGAGAATTGCCCGGGAAAGTATGCAGTTCCTCTCCAATGACAAATATGCATAAAGAAGCCAAATATTCATGGGAAGTACATTTACCGTACATTCCTTTTAGCCTGTTGTCAATTTAACTGCACTGTGAATATATTTATTATCAGGACACACTTCAGTTAATAAAATTTAGTTATTTTACCTCATTCAAGTTGTAAAGCAGTGGAGGAAACCTCAAATATGGCAGGGTATAATAAGTTCAAGCAATCATACCAGGACAACAATTACCTTTCAAAGGCAGCATTTACAGGTGCTGACACTTTTTCTTGATATCATTTCTGGGTGGTTATATATAGTTATAAGATGTTATCTCCTTGAGTATAATCCCAAGCACACACACAGAATAACAGCAACCAAGATCCTGGAAATAAGGTAAAAGAGCTTTGGAACATGCAATTATTGGAAATGCAATTAAGTAAAACAATTTAGTCTTGGGGCCCTGGGACAGCGCTGACACAAAATTAATATGTTCTGATCAGCTACAAGCAGGGTTGGGCAATCACGGACTGTTCCTGCCATACAGCTGCTTTTTCTACACCAGTTGCTAGCCCCATTATACCTGCCTATCACAGGGAAATGGATTGATACCACTATGGTGCACCCCACGGCCTAAGAAAAGGGGTAAACTCAGCCAGAGCAGACTACAGGAGGCTTTGGACTGCATGTCCCACAAGCTGGAGCCACTGAAAACCCTGGCTGAGGAGGACACCCATTCATTGGGGGACCCTTCAGACCCTCTGGAGGGTGATAGCATGTCTGCCCTGCCCCGAGCTGTTGAACCTGTAAACTCTCATGGTGCATTTGCAAGCACCTTACACAAGGCTTTGGATAAGTTCTCCAAACAGATTACCTCCTAATTAAGGAGATTTGTGACATTGAATAACATACCTCTACCCTTGAAATGCTGTGTAGCGATATAACCATGGTTATCGAGGTAATCAATGAGGCCGTCACCAGCACACTAAGTATGGTATCAGAATTGCAAAGCGTCCATTTAATTGTGAACAACATCAATCGGACACTCGCTTTCAGGGCCGTGCAGGTACCCCTTCATCAGGCTCATAATTCATGTCATCTTTGAGCCTGATGAAGGGGACCCTGCACGGGCATTCGGATGCATCTGAATTTCCGAATAAAAAATAACCAAACTCATCTGAATTTTTTATAATGGAAATTTTGGATGCATCTGAATTTCTTTCCGAATGTCATTTGAAATAAACTTTTGTTGTTAAACGTCAAAGCAAAAAAACAAAACCCATTAGGTCTGATAGGATTGCTAGGACCCCAATGCCAAAAAATGTGTGGGGTTCTCATCAAAAACCATATCAGACCCTTTACGACTTGTTCCACACATTTGTTGACATTTGGGACCAGACCAGTCATCATAACATCAACTCTGTTCCAGACAAACCCCCTGCCCGCAGACCCCCACAACCACCGAGCCAGGGTCTTGAGAAGGAGGCCCTTGTCCTCATCAACATGGGGACAAAGTGCTTTTCCAGGGGACCTGGAGAAGAAGGGGCAGCCTTAGAAGAAGGGGCAGCAGGTTCTGGAGCATATGTTTTGACTCCCTGATGAGTGGGAGAATTACATGTGCTGCCATTTCTATCAAAAAGAAGAATAATCAGTATATTGCCTTGAGATTTTTTAAGTTTGAAAATATCTATGAACGATAATAAGCATTTCTAACAGAAATCAGTTATTATTTCCTAAAGTAGCCCAAAATGGCCCCATCTTGACCAAAATTATAGTTCTTTCTTCTTGAGTAGATATGGACATTTTCCCAGATGCAGTGGACGTGACTGTGAAAAAAACTAGCTCAAGTTAATTCTTAATAGTGAAAATATAATATTGACAATTACTGACAATTTAATTTTTGCTGGAAGTGAGAAACGTTTTTTTTTTTCTGGAGATTTGGACAAAACCCTGTAAAACAAATAAAAGGTAATAATTCATCTTTAAACTGTTACTGAAGCAGTAATATTCATGTGCTCTTAAACTATGGGTCATGAAATACTAATCAAAAACAGCATCTTGCATCTCCTCCTTTCCACATTCCAGATTTTTTTTTAAAATAAATCATAAAATAAGCATTATGGTGTTAAAAGACATCTGTAACTTGTAATGAGATGTGCATTTCTTAGTGAGATGAATAATATACAAATGATGGTTTCATTTCTCATTAAGGGAATATGTCAAGACTGGGGGAAGATATTAATTAGAGAAGTAGCCTCTATCTTCTCATAGTCTAAATACGTTTCTAATTTTTGGTCCCCATACAGGTTTTGGGTCAGTGGCTCCTTGTCTATTGTTCAGGCAGATGACATGAAAAGCTGTAAAGTTGGATCAGAAAATAATAGAAAAATTTACTTTCTGACCTTGCGGTATAGCATGTGTGTGAATCTTACGTTACCATGCCATCTAATTGGTTCCTGGTTTTATTTTTAATTGTCCCTTAACTCTCCTCCCAGAGATAAATAAAACCACAATCATTTGTGCTCACTTACAGCACAGCAAACATGTTCATGGTAGGATGTAGGAATAAGTGAATCTGCCTGGGTTCAGTTCACAAATCTTGCTTGAATTGCAGCGAACCCCATTAAAGGCTATTTGGGGAGTGGAGGGGTTAATCTTGTTTTATTGTACATTGACTGACGTAGAGTGACACACACAGATGGACAATCAATGACAGTAGTATTTAAACAATGATGTCTTCTGCCTCACAACACTGAACCCCACCCACTGCCATTTAAAGGAGAACTATGAGGTGAGTGCTATTCACTCACCTCATAGTTCTAGCCGACCTGTGACAATGAGACTGTCACAGGTCGGCTCAGTAGATCGGGAAGTGAGCGAACACATACCGGCGTTCGTTCACTTCTCGATCCTGTCATGGCTCTCTGCCGTGACAGGGGAGGGACTTGATTTACCCCTCCCTGCTCCGATCCTCCAGCGCTGACTGGCGGAATGGACGGGGGAGGGGGCGGGTACAGCTGGCTCTGCCTCTAGATAGGCAGAGCCAGCTATCACTCACACAGCTGGGCGGATCCAGACATAATTGTCGGGATCCGCTTCAGCTGCGGCGTCTCAGTATACCGCGAGCCGTAGCTCGCGGTATACTGCGGAGTCTCAGTATACCGCGAGCTGTAGCTCGCGGTATACTGAGCTTAGGGTGACGGGAGGATGCTAGTTTGTGTCCTCCCATTACCCTAAGGAGAACTATGGGGAAAAGCCCTAACCTCATAGTTCTCCTTTAACTTCCCAATGCCAGACCATTAATGGGCATTTGGCTTTGGTTGCAATGTAAAGCAAAGGCTCTAGTACTGAGTGGATTTAACAATACTTGGAGAGTATCAAGGCCTTGTGTACAGACCTGTGTGCAGGCCAGGCCTAGGATCCAAAAAGCTCCACAGGAACACAGGGATTCCTTATAAAACTTACATGCATAGTTTCAGATAATGAAAGTTAACTGCATTTTAGCACTGTTGTTGGGATGAGCAATGCAGTTTATTTATTTCCTCAGCGCAAATTTCCTTCAAGCAAGCAGGAATTGGCAGGCAGATATCTTCCCCAAACAAGGGGTGAGACATCTGCCCATCTTTTTGCAGGGCAGCAGGTTCATATGGAACATATTTTATGACTCTCCTGATGAGTGAGAGCATTCCGTGTCCTATGATTTATTTTTCTTTGCTGAATGAGAAAAGGAAAGAATCAATACATTCCCTAGAGATTTTTTCAAGTGTGAAAATATATATAAGTTGTGAGAACTCACTTCAAATGGTAGTGAATTAGGACACTTCCACTCGCTTGCAACTTCTTTTTAAGGGCTTCTTTGCCCAATTTTATTGACTCAAAAGTCCACACAGGTTTTCCCTGACAAGGGTTTTCAAACATAAAGTACACACAGTACACACTGGCAATGAAAACAGATTAAGCTTCTTGGCTTTTACCTTCAGTGTCTGGTTGTTTTGACCCTCTGGTCCTCTATCTTTGTTTCTCAGACTAGCCATAACCGTTTCTCTCACAGTCACACAGGCATGTCCTCACCACACAGGTGTATTGCCACACAGGCTGTATTACCCCAGCTTGCCACGCAGGCTGGTTACAGGGTGGAGCCCTCCAGACCCCTGCACAGAGACCTCCTCTGTCTCCCAGGTGGAACACTGAACATTAACCATGCATCCTTTTCATAAGGGCTGTCCACAAGTGCACAATAACTCGGTGCTGGTCACCACTAAAGTCCGGACCCAGGAATGGAGATTTCATCCCCCCAGTGATCTTTAAAATCTCCCAGTTCTAGGAACCCAAGCCAAATTCGGGAAGACGTGGGAAGAATTGCAAAGCCAGGTCTTTCCCGGTAAAAGTTTGTGCTTTCTGGAACCGCTCAGCTCCTCTGGCTGAGAGTCCTGGGTGACCATTTTGCCAATTGACACCGTGGCATTGCCACGCACTGCCACAAAATGAAAACAGGCATTTCAAACACAGAAAACAATTATTACTTCCTAAAGTAGCCCTAAATGGCCCAATCTTGACCATAATTATAGTTATTTCCTACAGTAGATATGGACCTTGGATAAACACATATGGGGAAGGAAGGTTTCCAAGTAACAATAAATATGTTAGTGTTAGTGTTGGGTATTCTATATTTTATCAAATTCAACACAAATCCCCATTCAAGGAGATCCCATTACCACTCCAAATATGCAATGCTGATAATGTGAAAATACATATAATTATTTGGCAAAAAAGATAAAATTATTTATAAATATGGACCTTGCCCTAAATTGTTGTTGTTATTTTAAACTCTTATGCCAGGCCAGTTTCAATTTACATATTAGATTATATTAAAGTGACCCTGTCAGATTAACACAAAACAGAGAGAATAGGTCCCTGCAAAAGAAAAGTTGTACTATTGCAGTGCTGCAGTCTCCCTCCTTGTCTTCAACATTTGGCACTTTTGGGAGTGTCAGATGCCCGTGTTCCCTGCCACACACCATGATTCCATTCTCTGACCCCTACGGGAATCAGCAGTGATGAGGAGAGGAGAGAATGAAATCACAGCACACTATGAGGAAAACAGACATCCCACACTCCAGGATGTATTGAATGCCAAAATACTTTACCTAATTATGCAGAAATAGGAAAATGGGAACATTAAAATGCACCACTTCCAGGACAGTAGTAAGTCAATAATCTAAAATGGGGTTTGATCCACTATGAGGCTTATACTGCTTTGCCCCTAGCAACCAATCAAATTCCCACTGTAATTTATGCAGTACAGAACTAAATATAGAAAATGATAATGATTGGTTGCTAAGGGCAACAATAAATGTGTTTTTTTTAACACACACAAAAAAAATATAACAACCAATGTTTGCCATAACAGCAGTTAATTTTAGCAATGACACCCAAAATAAGAGCCATTAGCAAGGAAGTAATGAACAAATAACACTCGTGTTTAGTGAACTGAGCCATATGTTTTTAAATTTGCTTTATGCTTTGCAGAATTAACACTTTTACTCTGCTTATATTTAAGAGTGTAGAATGTAGAGTGTGTGATTCTACATTTAGCTTGTGCATTCAACTTGTTTAAAACATAATGATTGCTTTCTATTACTGGCCTTACTCGAGCCCACCATCCGCTGTTATGCCTATTCCCACACTGACTGCCTTTAGGCGATCCCTTAAGACTCATCTCTTCAGGGCAGCCTATCCCACCTCACCCTAACCACTGAACAATCACTCTCTCAAACAATCATCCCCGCGCAGCTACCTCCTCATGTATCACTTGCCCCTCCCTTTTAGATTGTAGGCCCTCCTTACCATCTTGTCTTAAATTGTATTGTGACTGTAATGTCTTCCTTATATTGTAAAGCGCTGTGCAAACTATTTAATTTATGCAGTACAGAACTAAATATAGAAAATGATAATGATTGGTTGCTAAGGGCAACAATAAATGTGTTTTTTTTAACACACACAAAAAAAATATAACAACCAATGTTTGCCATAACAGCAGTTAATTTTAGCAATGACACCCAAAATAAGAGCCATTAGCAAGGAAGTAATGAACAAATAACACTCGTGTTTAGTGAACTGAGCCATATGTTTTTAAATTTGCTTTATGCTTTGCAGAATTAACACTTTTACTCTGCTTATATTTAAGAGTGTAGAATGTAGAGTGTGTGATTCTACATTTAGCTTGTGCATTCAACTTGTTTAAAACATAATGATTGCTTTCTATTACTGGCCTTACTCGAGCCCACCATCCGCTGTTATGCCTATTCCCACACTGACTGCCTTTAGGCGATCCCTTAAGACTCATCTCTTCAGGGCAGCCTATCCCACCTCACCCTAACCACTGAACAATCACTCTCTCAAACAATCATCCCCGCGCAGCTACCTCCTCATGTATCACTTGCCCCTCCCTTTTAGATTGTAGGCCCTCCTTACCATCTTGTCTTAAATTGTATTGTGACTGTAATGTCTTCCTTATATTGTAAAGCGCTGTGCAAACTATTGGCGCTATATAAATCCTATATAATAATAATAATAATAATTCCATGACACCACTATCGCCAACTCACCCGCCCACCCTACCATGCTCCACTGGGAACACCTTTGTCTACTAGGGGCAAAAAATGCATTCTCCAAAACTGGATAACAAAAAACCCACCTTATTTATCTGACCTGAAACCTGTCCTTTTCAAACTCTTTTCCATGGATTTGCTAGACATATATTTTCCCAAACCACCGACCACAGGCATGACATCTCAGAATGGGATGACTTCATCCACAAAGATCTCTCGGTTAACCACAACTCAGACCTGAGCACCTTTATTATGACCACTACAGGCCGCACACTGACACATTGAGGGGCTTGACTCCCCCAACATAACTGACTCAGACCTAATACACCTACCGACCTCTAAAGCACTCGAATGTGAGAACTGATATACTGCAGTCTTCCAATATGGTTATTCTGGTTAGAATTTTGGTTTTTATTTCACTATGTTGTACTCTAACTACAAGACCCCTTCCTGGGTTCGAACCCTACCTGCATTGTGACTCTATGACATGTACCTATGAGTTCTATTTACTTTACTCATTGCATTGTTTCTTTCATGTGAAACACATCTTGCACTTAATGCCACAATTCATGTCTGTATTAAAACTGCATTACCTATATCTATGCATGTTAATTCTTTCAATAATTGCAATTGCTAAAGGAAAACATAATGGTAGAGGGTTAGGTACCATATTGGAAAGATGAAATTGTGCATTGAGCAGAAAGTGTCAGCATTATGTCAATACTCTTTCAGCAGTCTAGAAAATTTGAATTTAAATCGAACATTTTCTGTATTCCCTTTAAAACAACAATGTAACATGATATCATGCCTTGAATTCTTGGGGAAATCCTAGAATTTACATTTGAACAATTTAAGGAAAACAAGTGTATGATGAGGGCCTACAATGATCAAAGAATGTTGATGCAAAAACAAACAACTTAGCAAATAACCTGCTACATCTGTCAGCAGTGTATGATTCATAGTCTATCAAGTGCATGGCCTCATTAGTTATTTATTGTTTATCAAGCCACACCCAGGCTTTAATGCTACCCTTTTCTAATTGACTTTTTGGAACTTCAAACAAATGTGTGTGAGTTGCAGGAAGAACCAAATGAGGCAAAACTTTCTTTATTTTACTAAGAGGCCCTAGATGAATCCTAAGCTCCTCTATATGTTACAAATATTGTCAATAATAATCATGAAACAAAGTTTTTCCCTGCACCAAGTCAACAACTGACTTCTTTCATTCACGTCACCTCTTTATTATCCTGTTCAGTATATACATGAATATGTTTTTATGACAACAGGACTAAGGTTTAAACATGGAAATTACTGCAAAACGCAAACCTAAACTTTGAGCTTTCTTTGTATCTGTGCAATATGCTATTGCAGAGAAGCATTATTCTATTGCCGAGCAGGATGAAATATCTGCACATGCTGTCACTTTAGCTACATTAGATCCCCACTTTACAGGCAGCAATGAATCTCACAAAATGCCCAGGGGGCACTTTGCACTCATATGGTGCACCAGACTTCTTTCAGGATAATGGCTCAGGATCCTCACCAATGCCACCTGATACCTGTAAGAAGTCCCTTTATCACCTAGACTACACCTACAAAGTACTGCTTGGCATGCAACAATTTCCTCTTGCGGTCTATCAGAAACATTGGGGGGAATTTATAAAAACTGGAGCAGACAAAATTTGGAGGAGCTGTACATGGCATCCAATCAGCTTGTCTCTTTAGTTTGTTCAATTAAAGGAGATCAGGTGAGTGATTTTCATAGTTAGAGCCAACCTGTGACAAAGAAGCTGTCACAGGTCGGCTCTATTGATTGGGAAGTGAGCAGAAACATCCAGCTGATCTGCTCACTTCCTGATCGTCTCCCTGCAGTGAGTGGTGACTGTCAGTCACTGCTCCCCACAGGGATTCCCCCCACCCCTCTCTGATCCTCCAGTGCTGAGTGGAGGAACAAACAGGGAGGGGGCGAGCACTATGTAGAGGCAGAGCTAGCTGTCACTCATGCAGCTGGGTGGATCACGACAGTATTGTCGGGATCCGTCCTGGCTGCCGCACTCTCAGTATATTGCGGGCAATAGCGGTCACGTGAGGAGGTTAGTATACAGATGAAACTCGAATAATTAGAATATCGTGCAAAAGTAATTGCAGTAAGTGCTGCAAAAGGGGCCCAAACCAAGTACTGAGTACATATGCATGCTTGTACTTTTCAGAGGTCCGATATTGTTCTATGTACAATCCTTGTTTTATTGATTGCATGTAATAATCTACTTTTTTGAGGTTGTGGATTTGGGGTTCTTGGGGTTTTCATGAGCTGTAAGCCATAATCATCACAATTATGACAAACCACAGCTTGAATTATCTTGCTTTGCATGTAATGAGTCTATCTCATATATTAGTTTCACCTTTTAAGTTGCATTAGTGAAATAAATGAACTTTGCACGATATTCTAATTATTCGAGTTTCACCTGTATGTCCTCCCATGACCCTAAAGATAAATATGGGGAAAAACACTTACCCTATAGTTCTCTTTTAAGCTTTGAAAATGAAAGATAGAAGCTGATTGGTTGCCATGATTCGAGATCGAGTTTTGATAAATTCCACTCTTTATACAAACCCATATACAAACAGAATAAAGGAATCAATTTTTCTCCTATTAAATGATGATACATAATTGTCTGGTTTTATGCCTTCATTGAATGATCATTTTACTAGATCCGTTTGCAAACACATTGTTTTAACATTATTCATGGTTTGAAGGTCATTAGAATGCAAACATATTTTTGCTAATTCCAAAACACTTTTCTTGAAAGTTAACCACTGTACCTAATGATTATCTCTACAGATACTCTATAATTTTTGTAAAGCATATCAATGTGTGCTGGATTATATGTTTGTTGTCCCTATGGCCACACATCACATTTAAACTTTCGTACACTGTCACCTTAACTTCCTGTTCTGGGAACGCAAAAAGCAATGAAAATTTCACAGATGCACAGAAGGTAACCTACCTTGGGCCCATCATATATACCATATGTTAATTTTCGAATGACCAGCACACAACGTCAACTAAACATCTAAATAAGTAAGCAAAATGTATTTTGTACACAAAGTTAGAACAGTTTAAAGAGAATCTTTACCCATATCTTCAAAATAACAACAAAGCTACCTTTAGAAATGTTTAGTAATGACAATCGACAAACACATACTTCTAGATGATTGCTGGCTTTTTATTTTTTGCATACCTTATTTTTCTTTTCCTCCGGAGTCTTCTGACAGTGGCCATTTTAACTAAGGGCAGGATACTAGATCTCCCTTTACTTTCCTGGAACTCTGGCACATGTGATTAGGACATGTGACCATGCACATCATCTCAGGGGAGGAAAATGCGTTTCCCTGATATCTCGATTATAGATGAGATTTCCCAGCAATGCTCTGCTGATGTAACCTTCCCAGGATGCAATGCTTTGGCATCATTATATCATTTGTGCCAAAGTGGACCAGGAGGTGGAAAAAAAGAAATTGTAAGTAAAATAAATATATGTTTGTTAGGTAATGAATGGATGATGATCTCATATCAGCATGCAGAGCAGTAGGCTGGGGTGATTTTTAGTAAAGGGGGTAAAGGGCCACTTTAAGAAAACAACTGTGGGCAGAGTGGAAAGAATTGTGTCCCTCTATTCATTTATAATTTGCTTTAGGGATGCACAGATACTTTTCGAGTACCAGTGCAGATACTTGGCATTTTCATGAGAACTACATGGGTTGCAGCGGTTGCAGCTGGGACCTGGCTCTGGCACTCCACCACTGTCCTGGAATCATTAGTCTGTATTGTTTTAGAAAAACTGTCACATGACAATAAACAAAAATGTATCAGTACTCGTACTTGTAAGTACTCGGCAAGCACCAGTACTCGTACTCGCAAAACTGGTATCGGTGCATCCCTTTATTTATATTTATAAAAACAAAATCGTGGACTTCCGGTTCCGGCTCCTGATGTGAAAGCGGCTGCCTTGCTCTCTCCGTCCCACCGACTGATAGCATCTGCCTCACCGCCTCATTGCTACATGTCACACCAGCACCGATCAGACCGCTCATCGTAAGGAGCCCAAGATACATCCAAGATGGCGCCGACGGCTGCATCAGGACACAGTGCCGCTGACGATTCTGAAGGTGAGATGCAAACCTCACAACCCATATGCCCTATAGACTATGCCATCTGGCTTCTGCAGTAGCCTCCAATTTAAAGGAGTATATATCACATATAGTAGCAGATGCTATTAAATTACATCTGGGCTCCATCTCCACTGCCCTGGATTCTCAGGGCAAAAGACTGTCCTCTGCAGAGAAACGCATTGACAGCATAGAATGTGACATGACTGATAAGGATACGTTCCTCAAAGCTGCCTCACACAAGTTACTATTGGTTTCGGAGAATTTAGATGACCTAGAGAACCGGTCCCGCCGCAACAACCTGCGGATCATTGGCCTTCCTGAATCGGTGAAGCCGGGAGATCTCCTCCCATTTTGTGCAGAAGCAATACCCAGAGCACTGGGATTCTCCCACCCATGCGCAGTAGAAAGGGCCCATAGGCTGGGAGCCCCCAGAGACGACAACAGGCTGCGGCCGGTCATAGTGTGCTATTTAAATTTTGCTGACAAACACCAGATATTTCAAGCATACCGATCACAGAGAAACCTTATAGCTGGTGGACACAAGCTTCTTCTCTTTGCAGACTATTCTGCAGATCTCTCCAAACGCAGAAAATCCTTCCAGGAAGTCTGTCAATCCCTGGTGCACCAGAGGATCAAATTTGCATTGACCTGCCCTGCCACACTTTGCATCACAGGTGAGGATGGTACCATCTCCTCTTTCTCCTCTCCAGAGAAAGCGTGCATCTTCATCCAGAACATGGCGGACGCCTGTTCTTCCTCACCTATCAAGAGTCCCCCTAGGAAGAAGAGGTCCGACGTTACGCCGTGAGACCCTACGGTGAGCAACAACATTTATTACTCGTCCGGCGGTACGGAAAGAGTGCTTTATGTAGTTTCTGTCAACCTCACGGTCGGCAGATTCCTCTATGTCAGTGGCCCCTGATGTCCCCTACTTGCCGGGGGAACACTGGTCCTCATGCAAGCCGAACGCATTCTCTCAGGAAAAAAAGAAGGCACTCAAAAGAAGTTTGAGCTTCAGCATGTTACTGCTACTTGCAGGTTACTGTTACTGTTTGTATCTACTCTTAATTTTCTCAAATCCTGAACCAGAATACCCACAATTAATGGCTAAAGGGGATTCAACACGGGGTACCCCTGCCAACACAGTTCTCAGTTCTCTCATTGGCACTGTTACTATCGCTTCTCTCAATGCGGGACTTGCTTCTGCTGGTGAGTCTAGGGGCACTGGGACGCCTAGCACTCACATCCCTTCATGGTACGCATCACTAGCCTCTTGGCATCCTACCACTACTGATATCCAATGGGACCCCCCCTGAGTATTATCTCTTGGAATGTAAAGGGTCTAAGATCACCTCACAAACGGTCTAAAATTTTATGTCATCTTAAAAAACTGTTGCCCTTCTCCAGGACACTCACCTCTCTAGCGAAGACTTTCCTCGACTTAAGAAATCCTGGGTTGGATTGATTTATGGAGCATCTGCAGTCGGGAGGAAAGACGGCGTACTCACGCTCATCGGCAAACATCTCCCACACGATGTCCTTCAGCACCAACATGATACCAAAGAAGGAAGATGTTCGCTTCTCTTCCTGCATGTGGGCACCAGACAACTGGACCTCCTCAACATCTATGGACCTAATGCGGTAAACAAAAAATGTCTCTGATCTCCTCCTCAATAAAGCCACTACACAGCATCCTGATGCCACGTTTCTGGTCGGAGGAGATTTCAATGCGGTCCTTTCTCCTCCTGAAGATCGACGTCGGGCTGACGGATCATGATCTACCTGGTCCCAACAGGACAGAAATCTTGCAACCATGCTGTCTGCCTGCGGACTCGAAGATGCATGGCAATACTACCACCCCCTGGACAGGGACTTCACCCATTACTCCCACGTGCACCATAGTCTTTCCAGGATCGATCTTATTCTCACGGCACCCTCCACCATATTGAAGCGGTTTGTATTGAGGACATGATCATCTCAGACCATGCACCGATTGTGGTATCCTTGCAGGGCCTGATCTGTTCAACTCCACCTGTGGTATGGAGATTTCCCACATACTTATTCTCAGATGAAAAATTTTGCACTGCTCTTAAATCCTGGTGGCAGGAATACTATCTTGATAACTTACAACATGTCGATAATTTTGTCTTATTTTGGGAAACTGCTAAAGCAGTATTACGAGGCAGAATCTTGGCCTACGCAGCCGCAAAAAAGAAATTGGCAAAACATGAGTACAAAGCAGCCTGCCTGGCAGTCAGAAAGTCCTACCTCCTGTTTCAAAAATAATCCTTCTGATGAGACTAGATCCCAATAGTTACTAGCAAAACAACAATTTGACCACTGGGTACAGCTCCTTCATAGGCTAATTAGATCATCCACTGATTTGGCCTTCTTTAAATACGGCAACAAATCAGGTAGATTATTAGCCAATCTGGTTAAAGGCCAACGGCCCTCCCAACATGTCACCCGCTTATTAGACTCTGGGGGCACTGTCCGTCAGGACGCTGAATCGATCTCAACGATTTTTCGCTCCTATTATCAAAACTTTTATACCGCTGACTTCACAGACCCCACTGGGGGAGAAGCGCCCTACCTGTCTACAGCAGACCTAGAAAATCTTAATAGGGATATCACACTGCAGGAGGTCCAAGACCTCATCAAACGAACAGCCAAAACCAAGGCCCCAGGTCCTGACGGCCTATCTAGCGAATTTTACAAAATCCTGATGGAAGACGCCCCACTTTTTAATCATATCTTACACACCTCGAGCTATCCACCCACCTTCAACCAAGCATATATAAGACTTATACCAAAAAAAGGTAAAGATCCGCTTCTGGTTGGCTCCTATTGCCTGATTTCTTTACTAAATCAAGATGCCAAATTTCTTTCTCAGATCATGCCTGACAGACTGGCCAAGATCCTGCCACACCTTATAGGACCCAATCAATCTGGTTTTGTACATGGTCGATCGGCAGGCATGAATGTCAGGAAGATAATCCTAGCTATTGAGCAGGCTAGAACGTCGAAGCCTTTCCCACACCCATTAGCTCTTTTATCCCTAGATGCGGAAAAGGCTTTCGACAATGGTTCCATAAAGTACTGCACAAACTAGGCTTTTCAGGTTTATTTCTTAATTTTGTGTCCGCACTATACTCGGCCCCCTCTGCTCAAATATTCACTTCCACGCTGCTCTCAAATCCATTTATATTACAAAAAGGAACTCGCCAAGGCTGCCCCCTTTCACCATTACTTTTTAAATTAGCACTAGAACCCCTCTCCAGATCACTTGCATCCTCTGACACATTTACAGGCCTTCGAATAGGCACTGAGGAGGTTAAAGTAGTGATGTTCGCAGATGACATTATTCTCCTACTCTCACATCCCAGGTCCCAAGTTCCAAAAGTCTTCAACCTCTTAAAACTATTTGGCACATTCTCCGGACTGAAAATCAATATGGAAAAAAAGCGAATTAATCTATCTAAATAATCCCTGCCCTAGCACTGACTCTCAGTGGATTAAACAATTTGGCCTACGCCTACAGTCCCACCACATCACCCACTTGGGTATCCATATCCCCAACCTGTATCCCTTGAATGTTTCGCCTATTATTAAGTCGATAACACAAAGACTTGCAGAAATGGAAAGATCTACCACTCTCCCTCCTGGGAAGAGGTCATCTCATCAGAATGATCAGTTTTCCTCGCCCCTCCTATACCCCATGCAAATTCTGCCAATCCTTTTCCAACACAAAGACATCAAATCACTAACGAACGCCTTCCTTCAATTTCTTTGAAAGGATAAATAATAGCGGAAAGCCGCCCACAAATTATATAAACAGTCTTCACAGTTAGGGATCAACCTACCCAACATAAGACTCTACAATTTAGCATGTCTTTTCAGACATGTGAGGGATTGGCTATTCTGTTCCTCCATATACTCCAACCACACACTGGAACATACAGCTGTTTCCCCGTGGTCCCTATCAGGGGTTTTACACACACCCCTCCTTTCACTTCCTGCGAACATTAGACATAATGTCCTCTTCAGAGACACGATCACCACTTGGAAATAAACACGTAAGCTCCTGGGGATCCCGGGGCATGTATCCCCCCTCATGCCCGTGACGTCTACCCCACATTTCCTGCAAGGAGCATCATCCCAACCATTTAATTTATGGGCGGAGAAGGGGCTATCCCTTTTACAACACTTTCTTACACCTCAGGGCACCTGCATCCCATTTCACACCCTGCAACAAGACTATTCTATTCCTACATCCCACTTACTACACTATTACCAGATCAGCCATTTCATTAAACGTAATCTTCCCCCTTCCAAAGCACGAGCTCCACCTATACCCTTCACTCGTCTTATCCAACCATCCCCCTCAAAACTATCGCTATCCCAGATCCCAGCATTTGTGCAATGGGCCCTCTTCCTGAACCTACATCCGGACGAGGTCCATAATATTCTTCTTAAAAGCTGGCACCAAATTCGTAAAGTCACCACCAGCGAAATATGGAGAGAAATGCATTTTAAATTGATCAACAGGGCCTACTGTGCCTTCAACTTCCAGCCTAGGCCCGTGAACTCGACCATACTAACGATGTGCCCTAAATGCAACGCGCCCAGACCTGACCTAAATCACCTTTTCTGGACCTGCCCACTTATTAAGTACTTTTGGACCAGTACGCTGTCCTATATGTCCTCTATTACTGGCATTACTCCAGCCCAGCATCCGCTGTTCTGCCTATTCCACGACACCGCTACCGCCAATTCCCACACCTAACTGCATTCTCCAAAACTGGATAGCAAAAAACCCACCTTCTCTGTCATACCTAAAACCTGTCCTTTTGAAATTCTTTTCCATGGATTTGCTAGACATATATTCCCAATACACCAACCACAGACACGACATCTCTGATTGGGTGGACCTCATCCACAAGGATCTCTTGGTTAACCACAAATCTGACCTAAACACCTTTATAATAGCCACTACGGGCCGCACACTGACACAATGAGGTGCTTGATTCCCCCCCAACTCAAGGCCTTAGACCTTTTACACCTTTTGTGCTCTGAAGCAATGCCCCCACTCGAGGGTGAGAACTGATATTAAGTAACCTTCAAATTCAGGTATTCTGGTTAAAATTTTGTTTACTGTTTTCTTTTATCTCTCTATGACGAACTCTACCTACTAGACCCCACTCTGGGTTTGAACCCTACCTGCTTTATGACCTTATGACGTGTACCTATGAGTTCTATTAACCTTACTCAATGTATTGTTTCTATTATGTGATAAACATCTTGCATTTAATGTCACAATGCATGTCTGCATTGAAACTGCATCACCTATTTCTATGCATGTTAACTTTTTCAATAAACGCATTTGCTAAAAAATAAATAAATTAAAATCGTACATTAAAACAGAGATGTACAAATCCCAGGAGCTCTGTGTGCTCCTTACAGATGACAGCTGCCTCCTAATTTTTTAAATGTTCTCTAGTCTAGTCTTGGAGCTCAAAAGTATCGATACATGTACTCGTACTTGTACCGAGTACTGTACTTGGTATCTGTGCAACCCTAATTTGCTTTATCAGCATAGTGTGTTTGTTATGCATACGTGTGCAAGTTCATCCTTATTATGTATACTCTGTATACTCTGTACAGAGTACATTAGTACAATACACTGTAACTAATTGTCATTCGCAGGTTACACTGTGTGTGGCCAGATGATAGCCTGCTGCTGTCATTCACAAGTGACCTGTGTGTGGCTTCAGTTTGCTCCTAGCTGTGCTTTTCCTTGCCTGCTGAAGTCTACTGGATACAGATATTTAAATGTAGGTATTTATCTGCCTCAAATAAATTGTCAGAGTCACACAGAACATGTTGATTTGTTTCAATTTTGTGGGTTGCAGTGGCTCAGCACCTCACACAACAGCACTGTAGTGGCACACATTGCCCAAATATCCACAGTTCTCAATAATCCATTTCAACTTAATGCAAACCTGCATGCCAGTTGTATACCTCCTTCCAGCACTCTTGGATCGCTATACAACAGTGCATTTTTTTCTGATTGACCCCTCAGCCATGCTCCGGCAGTTGCTTGATTACAATAGCCAGAAGCAGGAGATCCCTCTATCCACGCTGAATGGTAGAATCAAGCAGTTTTCTCTCCTTCAAAACGATTCAAACACATTAAACGTGTATGGCCAGCTGAACACTCCAACACCGAGATGTCACAGAGCTAAATTCTCAGTACTAAAAACTGGAGATCTAATGTACAGTGTAGGGGTGTAACTAGAAATCACAGGGCCCCATGCATAACCTTATAGATCTCCCAGTATTTACTAGAGGGTTCACCAGTTTGCCTAAATGTATGCAATTATT
>NW_017308563.1:142061-152061 GCF_000935625.1 Nanorana parkeri | reverse complement strand
TCCTGGGCCTCTGGGAAGCCGTCTGGAAGAGAGAACTGTTCTCCTTCCTTCCCGCACCAGAAAACTCCGCTCTTGACCCGGTTGATACGGGAGGTTGAAGCGGCAGAGTACTGCTGAATCAAATCCATGACCACCGTGGCCTCCTCTTCATCGGACACCACAATGGAGATGTCATCAGCGTAGGCTACCACCTTCAGAGGCCTTTCCGGAGCCCTGGCCATTCCCTGCAACAAACTTCCCTCAACCCTTCTGATGAAGGGATCTATGGCGAAGACGTACAAATGCGGGCTGAAAGGACAGCCTTGCCTGACCCCAGATCAGATCCTGAAGGGTCTGCCCCTCCAACCGTTTATAAGAGCGAAGCTCTCGGCCCCTCTATAGAATGTGATGATCCAATTGATAAATTTCCCCGGCAAGCCATATTTCCATAAGACTGACCACAGGTAGTGACGATCAACTCGATCAAAAGCCTTGGACTGATCAATGGCCAGGAGGTACTTCCCCCACCCCTCAGCCCAGCACTTCATGAGGGCTTCCCTGACCTCAAAAAACATCATCAAAGACAGTTCTTCCCCCAACGGTGCAGTACTGCGACGTGTATAAGATGTCCCTCGCCGGGCCCTGCATTCTTTTTAATAAAATCTTTGCCAGGACCTTCCTGTCGACATTTAGCAAGGATATGGGTCGCCAGTTCCCCACATCCGCCTTGTCGACCACGTTAGGCTTGGTTAACAAGATCAGTGCAGAAGTCCTCATCGAGGGGGGTAATAATCCTCGAGCTAGGCTCTCATTACACACCTCTGTCAAGTGAGGGGCCAGGAGAGCGCTGAACTGCTGGTAAAATTCCACCGTCAGCCCGTCATGGGGACAGTCCACCCACCTGTCCAGATACCGTCTTCACCAAGGATATTACTTGGAGCAGCCTTAACCTCCCCAAAGCATTTTGCCCAAACCAGAATTTCAGCTATTGGTATTGTCTCGTTCCTCACTAAAAACGTGACCTTTTTTAACCCCTCCCTGGTTCCTGAGTAGGGGGGTTCCCTGTTGGCAATACAGTGTCAGGGGTCTGACCTCTCAAGGGAGCATCAGGAACATTAAGACACCACACATCCTCCTTCTGGCTGACACCCTGGGTTTTCTGGCGCTGACCATCTTTCAAAGCTCTGGCATTCGAAGTTGAAGTTCCCTCCTCCACCTCCTACTCCAGGCTAGAGCCAACTTTTTTTATTTGTGGAGACGAATTTTCCAAACCGATATACTCCTCGAAGAAATCGGACATACACCCTTACAACTGGACTACTGGATCAAATTGTTTGAACCTTGAGGAACTCCAATAACGTGAGTGATTGAACTATGTTACATATGTCCGTTTAGGACACTTTTTTACAAGATAATCCTCAAATCCTTTTGAAGATAAAGGAAAGTGATTCGGTGTCCAAGGGATTTGTAGTCCTATACAGTGACAACTCGTCCCTAAAACGACCACTTATCTCTCCCGTTTTCCTTAAACAAAGGAACAGTTACACGTTTGATTAATCCTAAGTGGTCACAGTTCATGATTTATGAACAGAAGGAATTAATGATTCACGCGGCCAAAGTGCCGGTGACACTAATATCGGATACAAAGGAATTTTCGAGTGTCAAAAGGATCTTAAAGAGGGGGAAAAAAAATCTGTGATCAAACCAAAGAAAAGCACACTCTTTAAACTGAGAACGAGACTTCCCCACTGGTAAACAGTGCACAATACAGGGTTGTCCTACCGGGAACCCAGTTGGAAGACAACAGGCAGAAATACCTAACATTATCTCTTTGTATCAGAGGGTCTTTAGGGTAAATTGTTTACGAGGATCGATCCGCAATTATTTATGTATGTCTGTAACCTAAGAGTTTTTTAATGGTGAGAGATGGTCTGAAGGTGTTATCTTTATTGTATGTTGTTTCTATGAATTTTTCCAATAAATTTAATTTTTTTGCATATTAGCTGCTTGTCCGGATCCCTCAGTTGACCGCTACTGACTTGTTACCTTTTAACGAGTTAACCCCCTTCGTTTCCTTAGAGCCAACTTCCACCTCTATCGCCCTCATCTGTTCCAAAAACTTCTGTCGCCGCTCTCTGGCCCTCACTTTAGGCAGGCCCGTAGCTCTTCTTTGTAGAATGGATTGCACCTCTGTAATTTTCGATTCTACCTCATCAATATTGTAAAGCACATCCTGCTCTTCTTGCTTCTTGTGGATAATTTCCTCTCTGATAGGTGCTCTTTTCAAACTGGTAGTTTTGTTTGACATTGCTCTCAACTTCTTCAGTCGATTTTGGAGCTGGCACAACATTTTATCCTATTTGTCATGCTTTCCTTTTAAATCCTTAAGAGCCTCTAGGAGCTTCTCAGTGGGCGTCTCCTGGAAAGCCCGCAGCTCCACTCCTCTTCCTTTCACCACTCCAGTATAGGAATGGGACATCATTCCGGAACCTGCACCACCAGGTGGCGTATCGGGGATCATATCCGGCGAACCCTCTCTGGAGTCACGCAGCAGCGGAGGGGACTGTTCCAGGCATAGGCGACCCACCTGCAGGAGTTCCCTGCACTCAAGCAGCATCGCAGAGAGCAGCAAAATCTTCTCTGTAGGCACTGCATGGGGCCGCCCCACACCCTTCTTCCACTCTCTGATCTTTCCGTCCATACCTCCTTCCAATTCCTTGAACAGGATCACCTGTTCGCGGATTCTCCTGGACAGGACCTGTTGCTCAGCCCAGGACAGGTCCTTCCTTAAGGGTCTGCCGTCCCCGAAAACCAGCACGGCAGAAAGGGCATCGAGCCGGGCCTTCCATCTCCAAGCTGGGGAGGGAGGCCGACCCTCCATAGTGGACCTAAGTCAGGCCAAGGAGTGGGAAAGTCTCCCCCAGTGACTGAAGCCGCAGAGAGACCAGGAATAGCTCTTTCTCCTCTGACAGCAACTGAATTACTGTGGCTGCTGGCACCAGACTTGCCCTCCAATAGATCCTTGTTAAAGGATTTAAAGTGTACTCATACCAATTACAGGGCCTCGAAAGAGTCCTGTTTTGTTATTTTTCATCACTACCTCCCCGAGTTGGGAGTGGGTAATTTGCGCGCCTGCTGCCTTCCTTGTGGTAGCCGTTTCTCAGGCTCCCTCTCCGGAATCGAACCCTGATTCCCCATTACCCGAGGTCACCATGGTAGGCACAGAAGGTACCATTGAAGGTTGATAGGTCGAGGCCCCCGGATTGGTTTTGGTCTGATAAATGCACGCATCACTGGGAGTCAGCGCTCGACGGCATGTATTAGCTCTAGAATTACCACAGTTATCCAAGTAACAGATGGAGCGATCAAAGGAACCATAACTGATTTAGTGAGCCATTTGCAGTTTCACTGTACCGACCGTGTGTACTTACACATGCATGGCTTAATCTTTGAGACAAGCATATGCTACTGGCAGGATCAACCAGTTAGGGGGTGGCGAGATCCGCCCAGCTGCGTGAGTGACAGCTGGCTCTGCCTATCTAGAGGCAGAGTCAGCTGTACCCGCCCCCTCCTCGTCCGTTCCGCCAGTCAGCGCTGGTGGATCGGAGCGGGGAGGGGGGAATCCATCCCCTCGCCTGTCACGGCAGAGAGCCGTGACAGGATCGAGAAGTGAGCGAACACCGGCATGTGTTCGCTCACCTCCCGATCTACTGAGCCGACCTGTGACAGTCTCATTGTCACAGGTCGGCTAGAACTATGAGGTGAGTGAAAAGCACTCACCTCATAGTTCTCCTTTAACTAATGTAGAAACAAGATTCTTGAAAATATGAGGATTCCTCAGGAGAAGTATTTTCTGGAGAGAATGAAAACCCTGGGGAGAAATAAGAGGAGAAATGAGGCACTCTCTAGGGAATAGGACTATACAATTAACAGAGCACCTATAGATGGGCTAGTAACATTAAATAGACAGGTAAATTGGGGGAGTTCCTAGCAAAAGTTAGACTTTTAACAGTGTTACTAATACGTAGTGCTATGTATCAGAGTGTGACACCTTTACTTACCTTTATTTGTAAATGAAGTCCATTCGCCTATCCTTCTGGACAAAGATGTCAGTGACTGCGTTGTAGAAGTCTTCTTTACTTTCTTGTAGTTTTGAGAATCTTTCTGTCTCAATAGAGATGATTGCCAGGGATGAAAGTCGTCCTTCGTCAGACCTATTCCGACGTTTTTTTAAGTCGTTTTAAAGCAGAGAACCACCTTTCAACAGACGCTGTTGTAGCTGGTATAGTGAGCACCAACTGGAGCAACTTTGTCGCCTCTGGAACCGTCTGCGTCAGATCATTTTGGACTAAAAAGCGGAGGAGCTGCTCAGGCGATTTGCATTTGTCCCTCACCTCTTGTGAACCATACAGTCCGATAAGATCAGCCTTTAACCTCACAAAGTCAAAATGCCTGGCATATGTTGATAGGCTCTGCAGTTTTGTGTCATCGAAGTGTTGTGACATTTCACTAAATTTTGTGCAATCGACAAAACCGATGAAGGCTAGCTCCCCAAATTGATCAAACCTGGCTTTCATCTGAAGACTAATATTGTCCCGGATGTTATAAAACGTTCTTTTCCTCTAATCTCTGCTTGGCTCTTTACTTCGGTCTTTGTCTTGCAATCCAAGTGTGGTGCATTTCTGTTGGAACCGATCGTAGAAATTGTCAAACTCTTGTCTCTGGCGTTCCACAAATTCGCACGCAGAAGAATCCTATGTCAATTACATTGTTCTGCAGCACACGAAACAGTGCATCAGTTTCATGGAAAATGCACTCGTATGCCATTATCAGGAAGCAGGTTGATGCTTTTGACAGCCAGAGATCATATCCAACGGCCATCATCCGAGTCTCATTATCCCAAACATCAGAATTTTCACTCATAGTGTGGAACATAGTACTTAGATCAGATTGGCACATGCTGATTGCCTGAACTAGCATGGAATTGGAGTTCCATCTTGTTTGCGCTGCTCTTGGTAAATGTCCCTCAACCGTTTTAAAAAATACTTTACACTGAGGCATACATTGTGCTGAATGCATTAGTACCAGGTTCAATTTGTGTGCATAGCAATGGATAAAAGTGGCTTCGGGTACCATCTCTTTAATTTTGGCCTGCACCCCATTGAGATCTGATGCCATCACAGAGGCTCCATCGTAAGTCTGAGATACCAGCTTATCAGCACTTGTACTTCTTCAACACTCCGAACACATAATCGGCAAAAGCTGGTGCTTGTCTGTCACTCACATCATCAAATCCCAAAAATGCCTCCTTCACCTCACAAGTCGCCTCACTTGTAGCTACATAGGGCATGATCACAGAGAACTGGGCTTTGTTTGTGATATCTGTTGTCTCATCTACTTCGACTGCTACAAAGGGGGCTGCATTAATCTCCTTATTGATGTCGTTTCTAATGACATCAGCGACCTCTTCAATTAAATAGTTCTGTATTCTGCTTGATAAGCCAGAAAACACAGTGGATGTCTCCAAATGTTTCGCCAACCTCTCATCCATCTCAGCAAATGCATGTAACAGCTCCACATAATTGCCACGATTCAAAGAACTTGGACTTTCATTGTTACCACGAAACGCCAATTCCTTTTTGGCTAGGAAGCAGGTTGCATTAATGAAGCGTTTTAAAATCTCACGGTTTTCTTTGACCTTAGCATTGTGGATGCTGATATTTAATGTCCGCTGTTGAACCAAAGCCAAATCTATCCTTGAAGAAATATATCCCTCCGAAATTTTTTAAAGCGCTTCGGCTTTGAATGTGAGTTGCTGATTTTTCATGCTTGTTGTAGCCCCTTGATAGATTATTCAAATCACAAAATCCTGTGTTAGTCCAAACATTGTCTGTAGTGCAGAACAGAAGACAGGGAAAGCAGTAAAGACGGTTTTTGGTAGCACAGCCACACAGCCAGTCTTTTCGCTGGTACCACTCCATTTGAAATGACCGTGTTACTTTCCACTGTCCCTTCGATTGAAGTAGGTCCGTATTCGTAAGCACAGGCATTGGTCGACCGTTATTTATCACTCTCTGTTTTGATTGAAAGTCCAGTCTTGAGAAATTTCTATGGTTTGGTACAGTGCTTTCCATCTTTGCAGCCAGGACACTGTAAGACCGCATGTGGGTCTGTGCACTAAGTAGCGACGGGCAGTGGAAGTGGGAGGGCTCACACTTTTTAGTGCACCCGGTACCTACGGAAAGGCCGCGCGCCCACGTGGTGGCGGGCCTGCTCCGGCGACCCCTCCCCGCTGTCGCTCAGGGTGCCCCAACAGTCTGACCGGGGGTTGGCAAGGGTGAAACATTGGCGCGGCGTCGGCACGGAGGCTCCTATTACCTCAAAGGAAGGCTGCCAATAATTTGTATTGATTAGCCGATGCCCTAAAAAATTGATCCAGAATTATTTGTCATCTACACCAACCCAATTTAAGGCCCAATTCCATCTTTTGTGAGCTTACCACCACCACCTCCCCCTGTGGCTCCCCTGTCCTTTTTTTCGAATAATCACTTTCTTTTCTGCAGCCTTCTAGCTGTGCCAGTGACTTCACTGGTCCCTCTTCTAGTGGTGGTGGATATCCTTACTCCTAAACATCAAGGCACTGACAAAATGTCATGTAAGTGCTGCACTGTTCAGCAATACAGTGAGCCCTATGACAGCTAGGACTCACAAGAAGTGGATTCATACCCTTTGGCATCATATAACCCAGAAGAGGACTGGTGGTGGATTCCAGAGATGTGAGTGTGCAGGAGAGGTGATAAGTACTGCAGAGGCAGCTGCCTTTTTTCATACATACTACATGACATTTTAATATGAAGTTTGGCATTGAGGTCATTAGGAGTCAGCAGACGATGTGCTGTGTCTGTGCCCAGGCCACCACTAAGGGCTATAAAGTGCTCTCCTGTTTTTGAATTATTCCACATGTACATGACTGTAAGGGTGATGATACATTTATTTTCTAAATCACAAATAAATACACATTTCTATGGAACAGGTAAATAGTGCTAAGTGGAATCCTTCTTTAAAATATAATGTGATACTAACCTGAGCTATGCAGATGTCTAACTGATGCTGCTGTGGGTGTTTTCTACAATGATGACTGATATGACAGTTAAGATAAAAAATGTTTTGTTTGACTTGGAGCGATGAACAAGATGTCCGATTTCAAGTTGTAGGAATGTAAAACATATGAAATAAATTCATGATTGAAACACATCTGCTACATTATATGACATTGCTATAGGAGCTCTTCCGACAAAACACCTCATAAGGAATAAACTGTGTTTTTATAATTTATGTTTATGTTTTGTGTCTTATACATTGAATAAAAAATATACCGCTCAATAATACTTCAAACTATAGCTGAAATAGTAGACTGCCTTTAACATCATCCTGCCTTTGCGTTTTGTAGACACAAGAAGTTATTTCTACCTAAACAATTTTATTACCTTTTCAGTAAAAGTAAACAAAGACAAACAGTTTGAATTTTTTCTTCCTATTTTGGCTTCATATCTCAGCTGCATTCCCTGCAAGAAATGATCACTAGTAATATGGTTCTGTCAGTGATCAGACAGATGGCGCTGCTCTAAGTACACAAAGTAGCCATCACTCTCTAACCAAAGGCTTACAATTTATAGCAGAACTCCAGGGGAAATCATTATTAACCCTTGCAGTGGGGCTACCCCTCACTGCAAGAGTTATATGCTCATTTTGGTCTAGGGAGGAAAATAGCGAAGCTATATTAACCCGATGCAGCCGTGACACCTTTCCCTGCAGCTTCTCTCTTCCTACACTGCAGCAATGGAATGTACCTAGGTGTCCTCACATTCTATATGCTGTGTAAGGAATGTGATGATTTACAGGACCTTAGACCACTGCAGTGGAGAGCGAAAGTCTGGAAGGATTGATCTAAGAGCAAGCCAGCTCCAAGGATCAGATGAGTATAACTTTATCCCCCCCCCCCGGCACACACAAGCACTTAACCCTAGCAGTGCAGGGGTAGCCCCACTGCAAGGGTTTATAACAATTTTCCCCAGAGCTCTCTAATGTGAAATTACAAACATAGGCATTTTGAGGCTACACAGGGTCTTTTCAAATCTGGTACTCATTGTCTTAAAGGAGCAATTGAGCCTTGAAATGAGCACTATATAATAGCTGTTGTTCCATTCATTTTTGTAGTTGTACAAACTAGTTGTAGTTGTTGGTGACATTTTCACCAGCACCCCTTGCTTGAAGAAGTATTGCCATTTATTCAGCCATAAGTGAAAATAGCATCATCAATCAAAGCTTCAGGACCATGCAGAGCTCCTTTGGCAAGGCACAGTGATGCTAGAGTTTTAATATAATAGAGAATGCCCTCCCTCCAGTCTATTTTAGCACTCATCACCAATCCTTGTTTCCACGACAACCCAACATTTTCAAAATCCAATTGTCACAGGGACACAGCAAAACAAATGTTACAGGGCTGGATTTTTTGGCTGGAGTTGCACTTTAAAAAATGTACCTGTTCCAATTTACATACAAATTCAACTTAAGAACAAACCTACAGTCCCTATCTTGTTCGTACCCGGGGACTGCCTGTACAATGTTATTGAACTGATTGTATCTGCAAACCTGTTTGGGAAGGATTTTTAGCATTCAGTGCAGGTAGTCATGCAGTTCTGAACAGCATGGATGGAGGAATCTCCCCTGCTGACTGCAGGATGCAGTCGCTGTTTGGCCAACAATATACCACCCAACTTTTTTGATTTTTCAATTGAAGTTTGCCAACAGGGCCACCCAAAGCTCCAATCTGGGCTGTTTCAACAGGAATTGACCGAAATTCAAGACATGTATGGCTACCTTAAAGAGGAACTCTAGGATTTTTAAAAGTTAACCCTTACAGTTTAGCTACCCCTGCACAACAATGGTTAACTGCTCATTTTGGTCTAGGGGCTAAAAAAAGGGAACATATTTACCTGATATTTACTAGACCAGTAACTGAAACCTTTTCTCCCCAGGCTCTGGCGGTCTAAGTGGTGCTAATGACATCACATCTATGCAAGACTCTGTGTCTTTATGTCTTGCATAAGACATAAAGACACAGAGGGAGCTTCTTTATTCTGTTCCTTAGACCAAAACAGGCAGTTAACCATAGCAGTGCAGGAGTATCCCTACTAACTTCGGAGAATCCTGGAGATCTTCAAGTGCTACTGAATTGCAGTAAAGCAAATTGAATCTCCTCCCATGTCAGACAGCGCTGTGCTGTGTGGCAGAGCAACTGGTTGGACAGGAAAACAAATCCTTTGGCAGGTAAAACAACTGCCTTATATGCATTTCATCTTGTAAATCTAAATCTATATTTAGCTATTTGTCTTGAGTTAAAGCCTTCTGACCAGAATTATTGTGATCATGGAGGCACAGAATACCCCCGGTCAAAAAAAGCTGAAATTATAAAGCCGAATTTATAAATGTCAAATCACAAGAGTTCAAATAATTGCAAATTGCAGGTGCTGTTCATAGATCAAAGTTTCAACTGCAGACGCGGACTAAAATTAACATAAGTTACACATCCTCTCTTTTACTTTATGTACAATCACAGGTTCACTGTGAGAGACTTCTAGGAAGGAAAGACGAGAGGGTGGGAAATTACCGCAGACAAAACAGCCTGGTTCATGACAAATCTTAACATCTGCTGTAGCAATTACACCAAGTTACTGAGAGATTTTGCTGCTCTCGCTTCAACTACTGTGATACAGTTAACACATTGTCATTATTTATTTAATTATCCTCCCACTTGGCTTCCAGCAAGCGAGAGAAAAGCAGCTCGGGTATGACACTTAAAATATGGAGAAATGTATTGTTTTTAAAATGGCAGTTTGTCTATTTATTTTTCCTATTGCAGGCTTAAAATGTAATATAAAACATACATACACTGCCTATAACAAATGAACAAACCAAAAAATGTTTACAATGGTTTTTTTTTTTTTTTGTCTTCCTCCCA
>NW_017308563.1:82616-142036 GCF_000935625.1 Nanorana parkeri | reverse complement strand
TTTGGTCTTCCTCCCACCCCACTTTCTTTATTATACATTCGACACAAAGGGCTGATTTATAAATCTTTCACCCACCGTATAGCTGGACACATGCTGTTAGCAAGACAAGCCTGTTCTATGCATTGCAGTTTCATCTAGTAGTGGTAGTGCTATACGCTGGGTGAAAGATTTATAAATCAGCCCCAAATAGTCTCCTTTCACACTGAAGATGCTATATCAATCCTGGATATTCCATTATGTAAACCTGGCTCAAGGCCATAAGTGCATTAGAAAAGGGTTGGACTCCATCGCTCACTTCATTTTTTTATGAACTAGTGACACCATAGAAGAAATATAGAGGTCACAGCTGATTAGAGGGTATAAGCGTTGTTGTGCTCCAGAGCAGAAGGAATTAACCCACAGCATTATATAATACTGTATTATATAATATGGGTGATTTATCAAAGGAGTTAAGCATGTTCACTCTGCAAAGTGAATTTTCACTTTGCAAGGGAATTTTCACTTAGTGAATGAGGTGAAGCTGTGCTGACGTGTATCATCCAATCAAGTGCAGGTAAAAATACAGTTTCTTCCTTTGTACATGATTGGGTATTCTTTGCAAAGTGATTTTTTTACCACATTCAAGGTAAGTAAAAATTCCATCTCAGAGTAAAAATGTACTTTGTGAAGTGAACATGCTTTACTCCTTTAGTAAATCAGCCACAATGTCTCACCTGTGAGAAGGGAATGGAGAGGGCACAAGGCTAGACAGGGGGCAGAAAAGTCCCACAGGTGGACACATAGTTGGAGAGGGGAAGCAGACATAGAGTAGAGTAATAAGTTGACTAAAAGGTAGGCAGAGACACATAAGTGGACAGGAAGCAGGGAGTGGACACAACAGTGAAAAGGGGACAGAGAGGTAAAATGAATATCAGAGAAGACAGCATTAGAGAAGAAGTACATAGCTATGGAGGGACAAATGAATGGAAAAAGAAGAAAGTTTGGGCAACACGGTACAGCAGAAAAGATGGCTTGGGTAATGTTGCTTGTAAGTGACTCCAGTGACACAACATAATACGATTGGTAATGATAATAATGCACTGAAAATGTGTACACCTGCTGATTAATGTTCTCAGGCACAGTTCACTGTGCTCAAGAAACACTATGCCATGTCCCATCTGTGAATGAGCAGCAAGAACCTATGCATGCTGCTTATTTGGAGACCTGCTGTCACTGATAGGCACAGGTTCCAAACAATGTAAAACCTATCAGCGTGGTTCTCGATCGTGTGATCAAGATGACAGCAGACTACAGGGATCACAGACAGATTTGAGATTTCCTTACAAACATACTTCTCCAGCCTGCAGATGGCACTGTATCTCTCTCACTATTCACAGAGAAAGATGCATATTGTCAGAAAAACAGTTAAGTAATCAGAAATAAATACATTCATTAAGAAAAGTTTTAATGTTTGATTAAAAACGTATTTGCATAAAGATACCGAAAATACATTTTTTCACTTTTTTGTCAGCATGTAATAAAAACCATGAGTGAGGAATGTATTAAAATATATACCAAATTAAGCCTTACATGTCCATAAACTGACACCAAACTCAGGAGTTAAATCTTAAAAATATATTCAAGTACCTTAACTATTAACAAAAATGTATCTTATTTGTGTATCACTCAGCTTTAGATCATCAAATCATCTCTGAATTAGTGCTGACACTGTCCTTCCTTCCTCCAAGCTCGCTCCCGTGATGGACTAAAATCTCACGTTTAGTTTACTAATTTGCATTGAGATTGTAGTCCATCACAGGAGTGAGTTTAGACCGGTGGCTAATTTACAAAACACACAGGGACCATGGGGAACAAAAGTAGCCACCGCTCCAGAAGGAATGACAGTGTCAGCACCAATTCAGAGATGACTTGAGGATCTACAGCTCAGTGATACACAAATAAGATACATTTTTGTTAATATATGCCATGTCCCATCTGTGAATGAGCAGCAAGAACCTATGCATGCTGCTTATTTGGAGACCTGCTGTCACTGATAGGCACAGGTTCCAAACAATGTAAAACCTATCAGCGTGGTTCTCGATCGTGTGATCAAGATGACAGCAGACTACAGGGATCACAGACAGATTTGAGATTTCCTTACAAACATACTTCTCCAGCCTGCAGATGGCACTGTATCTCTCTCACTATTCACAGAGAAAGATGCATATTGTCAGAAAAACAGTTAAGTAATCAGAAATAAATACATTCATTAAGAAAAGTTTTAATGTTTGATTAAAAACGTATTTGCATAAAGATACCGAAAATACATTTTTTCACTTTTTTGTCAGCATGTAATAAAAACCATGAGTGAGGAATGTATTAAAATATATACCAAATTAAGCCTTACATGTCCATAAACTGACACCAAACTCAGGAGTTAAATCTTAAAAATATATTCAAGTACCTTAACTATTAACAAAAATGTATCTTATTTGTGTATCACTCAGCTTTAGATCATCAAATCATCTCTGAATTAGTGCTGACACTGTCCTTCCTTCCTCCAAGCTCGCTCCCGTGATGGACTAAAATCTCACGTTTAGTTTACTAATTTGCATTGAGATTGTAGTCCATCACAGGAGTGAGTTTAGACCGGTGGCTAATTTACAAAACACACAGGGACCATGGGGAACAAAAGTAGCCACCGCTCCAGAAGGAATGACAGTGTCAGCACCAATTCAGAGATGACTTGAGGATCTACAGCTCAGTGATACACAAATAAGATACATTTTTGTTAATAGTTAAGGTACTTGAATGCATTTTTAAGATTTAACACCTGAGATTAGTGTCACTTTAAAAACAACACAAAATTATTTAGGTAGCCATCTTAATCACAGAGTAACTGTTAAGTTAACCAATGCATAGGGAGACTGCAAAATTTGATCTTGGCATCTAGAATTCAATTACCTCAGAGTCTACTGTATGTCAGTATTTGTTAGCAAGGAAACATGGAAATACTCTACATCACTAATAGGCAAACTGTGGCCCTCCAGCTGTGGTGACACTACAAATCCCATCATGCATCTGCCTTTAGGAGTCATGACTTTGGCTCTTAGAATCTTGCAATGCCTAGTGGGATTTGTAGTTGCACCACAGCTGGAGGACCAGAGTTTGCCTACACCTGCTCTACATGAGCAACACAGCTAAAGAATCAGCAAAAATGCTGAACTTGGGATATAATAATAACAATACATATTTTCTTCTTCATACTTTTTACTTGATTTTTATATCTCTTTTTTTTTACTTGATCTTATGTTATATACTGACTATTATGTTTTTTGCTTGATTTTAAAGAGGTCACTTAAACTTCAGGATCATGCAGACTTTGGCACAGGCGAAGGGTTCTGTAATTTTCAAAGAAAACTACGGCTATACATTATTGAATAATGCCTTAGTTTTTCTCCAATTCATGATTTTGGGAAATGCAGGAATCATGTGCTGTATCTGCGGGCAGAGCTGAGGGGCTAGAGGTGTGTGTGGGCTAGCAAAACTGCCAATAACATGAAGTGGGTGGGGCACAACCAAGTCCTGTTCCCATCCTACCTGCCCCGAGGAATGGTATGATTTTATGACTTATGCTTCTCAGAACTACATTGAGGAGGAAACGTGACCAGAATCCACTTCTTCTTATGGAGAAAACAAAATCTACTTTTCGCATAAACAGGAAGAGAGAAAGCAGTGCAGGAATAAGGGACAAGTTTTGGGCATGAAAAGTGCAGATGAGTAAACATGCAGAGAAAACTACTGCCGTTTTACAAGGAAAAGGCAAGCAGCTTCAAGATAAAATTGTTATCATTCCGGCTGGACTCTGCCTTTAATGATATATTTATATATACAGTATATATAACCCTGCCTTCAAGACAGCAGCCCTCCTCCTTTTGCCAGTGATGCACTATTAAAAAGACAAAAAACAGTGTTTCATGTAATATTGTTCTAAAAGCAGTTTTATATCTGGGCTTGGCTGAGCCACCTTGATATTTGGGGCAGGAAAAGTGATCAAGAGAATACCTGTCATCCGTCATGATGTGTCACCTACTTCAGTAGTCATATAATGGCGAAGTGTCTGAAAAAATACAGCCACCTACTGAGAAAATAGCTTTAAAAAATGTGCTATGCCTGACATGCATTTCATAATTATGCTTTGCTGCCATGCACAGATTTACCAGCAAAGGATTCCCACATGGCTTTTATTAATATTGATAGTAGAAGGCAATAACTCTGATTGATGCCATAGGCAAAGAAAAACTGAACCTCTTCATGACTCAAACTATAATGTTCAATGACTAGACCGGTGATAACATCCTTTGTAGTATTCACCATAATTTCTATATGCATGACACATAGTCATGCATATAGGCATGGCAAATACTTGAAGTCACTTGACTTGAGCATTATATTCCTTTGGTGTTGTAATGTACCTTTTTAACTATTATCATGTATAGCTACTAAAGTATACTACATTCATGCTACTAACTTGCTTTTAAATACTACTCATTGTTGGGAATAAGCTATCTGTGGTCCACACAGTGATGCTGATTTACTAAAAGAGAATGCACTACAAAAAACAGTGTGTGCTCCCTTAAACACCAGCCTTGTAATGAAGGTAAGTAAGTCCTTCTTCTAATGTAGGTACACATAGTTGGTTATTGCTACTTCTTGCCCCTAGTAAAGGGGTCACTCGTTCACTAAACAATGAATATAAGAGAAATAGAAATGCCCACAGTGAATTAAAGAATTTTCAAAATAAAGAATTATTTACTATTCACCATATTATTCTGAGATTTCCAGGTGCTAACTACATTGACATTCTCTATAACGTATCACAGTGTAGTAGTCTGTGAAATAACCATGCTCTTGATCTCACACTCTGATTGGTTAATAATTAATTTATTGAAAACATTTGATGTTACTATTTAGGTGTAGGTCCTTTTTGCATCATAGTGCACGCAAAGTATCAAAGTCCTACGTGCCCTGCTGTTATTAATATGGGACGAGCATTAAAGGTCCCAGTGCTCATTTTAATTATCTTTTTATTTTCTTTGGATTGGACAATATTTCCTCACCAATAGTTCTTAAGCATTTTTCTGCCCATTTATGGCACAAATAAAAATGCAATGACCCTAACCAGTGTTGTTATAAATGTAAAGGTTTTCTTTTAACAACAAACCCTGGAAGCTATCATAAATAGCTCAGTCTGTCTCAATATTAACCCCCTGCAGTCCACTGCATGGCAGCACTCAGATTATCAGGCTCCAGAATGAATCATGGGTCTACTGCTATGTACAGTGCTGTCTGTAAGCAGGCTTACAGAATGTGAATCAATACTGAATTCTGAGTTTAAGGTTTGCTCAATAGTCTACGCCACATGTGTCAAACTCAAGGCCCAGGGGCTGAATCCGGCCCTCCAGGCCATTTCCTAGACTTCTACTTTCAGATCTAGGTATTAATGTATTACTAAAATCAATGATAATCGGATGCAGAGGCAATTATGATTAAGATTAGATACATTAATATAGTCTTACAGATACCTTCGAGGGTAACCATAATGTCGATGCGGCCCGCGATTAAATTGAGTTTGACACCCCTGGTCTACGCTATCCATTGGCAATATTTTCCTAACTCACATGTCATTCTGCATGTCTGCTGATGTCATTTGAAATACTCCATTTTTTCTGGCATGTGATACTTCCCTTTTTATCACACAATGCAGTGATAGGTTCCCTGAGAATATTTTACCTATTGTATGATCTGACCCAGATGAACCAAGAATGTATGCAGGTCACTTCCAGCAAATCCAGCCTTGATGCTTATCATAGAGTCTCTGTTAGGGCCTGTGTTAATGGGCATTCGTTCATTTCAGAACTGCTTTTCCGCCCATATATGATAATGGGCATGCAAAAGCAGCTTGAAGCAGGGCAAATTCAGGTCAGAAAGAGGTCAACTGCATGTCAAATGTACCTGTCAGGAACTCTGTGTGATTTAAGAAGCTTCCTCAACTATTCTTAAATGCAAACCATTTCTTATAGCCACCCTCTGATAAGCAAAGCACTACTCAATATACACTCACTGGAACTATCCTACCACCTTGCAGTAAGTCAAAGCTTGCCTATGGATCAACCTCCAGACATTCAAAATCTTCTCCACAATGCTGTTTCACCAACTCATCCACTTCATGGCAGCACAGTGGCGTAGCGTTTAGTGCTTCTGCATTGAGGCACTGGGGGTCCCTGCTTTGAATCCCAGCCAGGTCACTATCTTCAAAAGAAGTTTGCATGCTCTCCCTGTACCTGCATGGGTGTCCTCCGGGTAGTCTGGTTTCCTCCCACACTCCAAAGACATGCTGGTAGGTTAACTGGCTCCTGTCTAAATTGGCCCTCGTATGTATGCATGTGAGCCAGTAACCTTAGATTGTAAGCTCCTTGAAGGCAGGGACTGATGTGAATGTGCACTATGTAAAGCGCTATGTAAAATTGTCAGTGCTATATAAATACCTGTAATAAATAAAACATCTTGGAGTCTTTCTGACTTTGTTATTTAAGGGGAACTGTAAGAGCTTGAGGGTAAGTGTGGTTCCTGTGGCCAGTGTGTATTGGAAAGGAGAGTTGGGAGCACAGCGACGATTAACATTGCTATATTGTGATGTCAAATGCAAAACGAAATGCTCCTGCAAGGAAGCTGCATTTGCCCATGGACACATAGCCCAAAGTCTGTGAATGCAGATCCTAAAGCATTCATGCTAAGATATGGTGCTCAAGTCTGGTTCTGATTTGACTTTTCCTGTACTGTGCATCTTGCTGTGTGGTTAATACAATAAGAAAAGCCAATATAATGGTTTGATACACAAGGAGTTCATTACAAAAAAACACAATAAAGAATTAAAGATTCATAGAAAGTTCCTGTCTTAATTTTTTTCTCTATCCACAAATTCTTACATCTCTTGGAACACAGTTTCTGACATGAAAAGCAAAATAAAAATAAGTATAATTGTTTTTCCATTCATTGTTTCTACGGTAAAAGCACACTGGGAGGTTGTGAGTGTCTTTTAACTGGCCTTAGACCACAGCCAGCTGTTTTAATCCTAATGAGTTCCTCCATAGCAGAGATGGCACGCCACCTATTTTTACTGAACTTGGGACATGGCTATAAACTATTTACAGTACATAGTAAAATATTCTTGACTGACATTGGCATTCCTCAGTAGTGTGAAGTGTAAAATTCAGCATTTTATTAACTAATCAACTAAAATAAACTTTACTAGGCCACACAACTAAAAGTATTGTTGGTTTCCTTGCAGTTATGCTCACATTCAGGCCAACAATTTCCCTGTGTCTGTTTTTATTATTAAAGCCTATCCAGCCAATTTTGTTTTACATTTCGTTTTGGACAGAGTGGGGAAGAGACAGGACATTTCAGAAAACAATACAAACTTGTCAGATGTCTTAACTCTTACCCATTCTACTACTTGCCTGGAAATATTTCAAAATCGCATCCTGTCCCCAATCTCACCATTAGGGGACATAGAGCAATACAAATCTAAATACAGGTGAAACTCGAATAATTAGAATAAAGTTCATTTATTTCACTAATGCAACTTAAAAGGTGAAACTAATATATGAGATAGACTCATTACATGCAAAGCAAGATAATTCAAGCCGTGATTTGTCATAATTGTGATGATTATGGCTTACAGCTCATGAAAACCCCAAGAACCCCAAATCCACAACCTCAAAAAAGTAGATTATTACATGCAATCAATAAAACAAGGATTGTACATAGAACAATATCGGACCTCTGAAAAGTACAAGCATGCATATGTACTCAGTACTTGGTTTGGGCCCCTTTTGCAGCACTTACTGCAATTACTTTTGCACGATATTCTAATTATTCGAGTTTCACCTGCAGATACTTTTTCAACAAACCACAGTAATCATTTTGCTTATCTCATGCAAGAGAAACTTTAACTCTCTCTAATTTTGGGTTTTACTTTTCTGCACAGCTGGAGGCAGGTTTAGGCCATGCAGTGTTGAAATCAGGTCATGTGTATTTCATCAGAGGACCAGAGAAGGTCTGTCTGTTGAAGTGAATAATTCTACTCTAAGGCTTAAAAATGAAGATGTACTATTCTACAGATAATGTGCTATGGCTGCTGATCCCCCTTGATTTAGCTCAGCGGAGGACCATATTCTTGACGAATGACCAATTTCAAAGTGAAGAATCATATAGAGCAGATCTGTAAAATATTAACTAAAACCAACTACCGAATAAAGCATTCAAAAGATGAAAACGTAACATAAAAATGACAGTCTGTCAGAAGATGCTAATAAGCTTGTGGCATTACAGGAGATTTACAGGTATAATAGAATCTGCAAATTCTCTTGAGTTCAGGTTCATATGGAGTCAATTGCATTATGAGCAATTTAAGAATGTGTGCCTCATAGGAGGTGCTGTTTTATCTGAAGTGTTTAAAGAGTAAGTGGAGGTGCTTTACCAATATGGAGCAGTTCTGAAGATTGATAGGCTTAGGATGAAAGGTGTACTCCCAATGCCACGTACATTTAATTAGAACTGCTTCTTGAGTTTCAATTACTGCTAAAAACATCAAGAAGTGTTGTTTCCAAGTACATCGCTCTGTACAGTACATTAATATTGTGTCATTTAAAAATATAAAAAAAGGTTTATGGTATACTTTGTCTGTAAGTGTCTGCTTACAGGAGAAACAAGACTTGACACAAGCAAGACTACTAGACATTCTACTAATAGAAAACATGTATTGATTAGAGTGTCAAATCAAACAATTGTTTTTATTATTCTCATTAAATGTAGCAATTATTCATTTTTTATTCCAAATTGATCACTTTAAATTGGAAGCTTAGACAATTCAGATTGTTTTATAGTACAGGTATATAGAGCAAAGTGTTGAATTTGAAACAATTACTTTTATTTTTTATTACCTTGATCTATAAACTTATATTAGAAACTTGTAAAACCTTTATTATTAAAAGATGATTGGATTTTTACAAGCACATTTATTGTATGTTTTTCATCAAATGATTATTTAAGATTTCTGACTGATTATAACAATTGGTTTGTGATCCAGTTGTTGATAGCAAGGGAAACCTCACTTCATTGCATGCTGCTGAAATTTTAAGTTGGATATAGATCAGCAGTTTGAAACAAATTTTTTTTGGAATGTTTGTTTCGTTTTCTAATAGTTAATGATATCAAATTAACTATCGGACCATAGTGACAAAAAAAAAAAGATTGAAGGAGCAGGATGGGAAATTTTTCTCAAATTAATGAAATTCTACAATGAATGTGGCTGTCATATGATAAACTTCATTCATTCCAAAATTGAATATTACAATCAAATGACATTTCAAACCACATTTGTAAAAGTCTCAGATGTCATTATTGAATGTTTTGATGAGATTTATCATATACATCCAGTGTAAGGCCAGCTTAAGTCAAGTTCAGAGATATGATCCAAAGGTCATAAATGTAGATGGGGCCATACAATTGCTGTGTGTAGTAGAGCTTTATTTGTATACCATTGTTCCTTATATCAATCTCACTGGGGACTGTGTATATATAATCATGACCGTGACATATAAATGACATAGAATTGGGGATTAAAAGTACTATTTCTGTGTTTGCAGATGACACCAAGCTATGTAGTGGAATACAGTCCTTACAGGATGTCTCCAACTTACAGGCAGATCTGAATGCTCTGTGTGATTGGGCAACTATTTGGCAAATGAGGTTTAATGTTGATAAATGTAAAGTTCTGCACTTGGGGACTGGAAACATGCATGCGTCCTATACTCTAGGGGGAGTATGTTTGGGGGAGTCAATGATGGAAAAAGATCTGAGTGTTCTGGTAGATCACAGAGTCAATAATAGCATGCAATGTCAAGCTGCAGATTCTAAAGCAAGCAAAATACTTTCTTGTATTAAGAGGGGTATAGACTCCAGAGACAGAGACATAATCCTGCCCCTGTACAAAGCATTAGTAAGACCCCATCTGGAATATGCAGTTCCGTTTTGGGCACCTGTTCACAAAAAGGATGTTGTGGAACCGGAGAAAGTGCAGCAAAGGGCGACCAAACTCATAAAAGGCATGAAGGAGCTCAGCTATGAGGAACGATTAGCTGACCTGAATTTGTTCTCTCTGGAGAAGAGGCGATTAAGGGGGGACATGATCACCATGTATAAATACATAAATGGTCCATATAAAGAGCTTGGTGCCAAATTATTCACGTTAAGGTCACTGCAAAGGACAAGCGGGCACTCTTTGCGTCTGGAGGAAAAGAGGTTTAACCTTTGCATACAGAAAGGATTCTTCACAGTTCGAGCTGTGAAAATGTGGAATAGACTCCCCCAGGAGCTTGTTTTAGCTAGCTCGGTTAATTGTTTAAAAAAACATCTGGATGTATTCCTAAATGCACAGAATATTACTGGATATTGAGTTCTTAGAGGTATATTAAGCATCAGAGATTGTTGATCCAGGGAATATCCGATTGCCTTATGGGATCAGGAAGGAATTTGTTCCCCTGTTGGCGCAAATTGAACCATGATTTATAGGGTTTTTTTGCCTTCCTCTGGATCAACATTGGGTAATTGTGGGCATAGTGTTCTGTTTAGGCTTTTCTTTTTTCTCCGTATCTCTATAGGTTGGACTCGATGGACTTTTTTCAACCTTACTAACTATGTAACTATGTAACCGTGGTTTAATAGTGGGCAGAAAGGCCACTGTTATCATTGAAATGGACCTTTAGTCCAGCCTTATACTTCTTAATATATAAAGAGAAGTTTTGAATGGACAGGTTTTTGTTTGTATATGTAAATGATGATATTGTTAATAATATATACTTCAAATAAAAATGATAATGGAAAAATACCTATTTTGACACAAAATAAAATTATACTTTAAACGCAGAGAGTAAATTAACTTGAAAACACAGCAGATGCTCATCAGAAGTAGCAATCAGAATACAGATCCTTTCCTGTATGTTAATTCCTGCTGGCCAGATGCCAATAAACAAATTCACAGGTGCATGTAATGAGGACAAATCACAATGTTCTGGCTTGTTTGGCTCTTAAACTTAAAATAACTCAGTTGAAAGGGCAACATTCCATAAACAGCTATGTACAATGATAGTGTTTCAATAATTCAGTTGTATTTGCTTCAATAATGCAATATACAATTTAATATATTTGTTTATTGAGAAAGCTCCACTAAAGAAATGCATATATCAATTAAACTGAATGAACAGCCAGGGTCCAGGATTGATTGGGCAGAAGGGGAACAGTCATGGAGTGGAGACCCAGTGTGGGAAGAAAGTAGGGGAAAAGCTGGGGTCTAGACATGCTGAGAGCAGCAAGGAAGAAGGGCCCAGGGAGGAGTAATAGAGAAGGAGGGTGTCAAAATACAGGAGGAAAATAGTTGGATCTAGGAGCAGGCACAAAGGAGGATGAGGAAACAAAAAGTGCATCTGCAATTACACTATCCTCTTAATTCCCATACAAAGTCCCAGAAATAGGGATGAGGAATAAGGCCCAAACACCTGGCTTTGTAAACAGATTATCTGGGGAGCATATTTGATCAATGTAATAAAAAAAAAATAACTGCTGATAAATTACAGATCATAATTAGTAAATTACATCACCTCTGATCCCCGGCCAGATTATTTACAAGCATGGCGGCTTGCAGCGGTGTCCAGTTGATTATCTCTGAACCGCGGCGCTAGGCGTTTGCGTACGGCGGCACCAGCGGAGCAGCCACCCCGACGGAGGGTGCCGTAATACAGTTTATGGAGATGCACCACTTCACAGGCAGGTTTAGGGCATCCCTCAAGCATATTATTTAAAGGAATTTAGAATTTTTCATGTTACACCTTAAGTATTATTAAAAGAGCTTATCCTCGCTGAAGATAATTTTATTTAAAAAATGTTTGCATTAGTACATATTCCTTAGAGTAGTGCCCAGCTCAACATGCTGTGTTTACACACAAAAAACAAGCAAGTAGGGAAGTGTACTTTAGCAGCATTGTTTTTTTCTTTGCAAATGTAATTTTTAGTCTATTAAATCCTACAGGTGCACTACCTCACAACAAGATTTAGGGCATCCTTCAAGCATCAGGAATTTTGCATTTTTTATTTTACGTTTAGCATGATTAAAAGACATGCTCCCTGCTGAACATTATTTTTTTTTTCCATTGTTACCTTTCGGCATGGAAGTGCCCAGCTCCTCATGCCCTTTGTTTGACAATCCTTCGCCTAATAACCTTGAAAATTTACTGAATTGATTTTCAACGGGGATCACATTACAGTTCACAATTTGCTGACTTTTTGAGGAGTTTACTGAACTTCCCACCAATTAAACCTAGGCAAGTTAATCTAATTTACTGTACACTATTTCTGGCTATTTTTTGTAATTTTTTCAATTCAGTACTGGATATATTCTTTTTTTATTTGATCTGCTTTACAACTATGTTAAATGTGTTATTTTTGAATTCTCATTCTCTTTTTTTTTCTTTAGTGAGACTTTAAAATGATACAAATCAACCCAAAATCAACAAAACTAATGAAATATACTGTTTAACCACTTCAACGTTTTTAGGATGCATGTATTACATCCAGCTCCTCTCCCCCTGCTGCAACTCCCCCGGTCGTTATTACCGGCAATTACCTGCTGTCAGACTGACAGCTGGTAATTGCTTTGTGTTACACAGGAGGGGTGGCTGTCAAAATGTGCCAACTCCTGTGTAAAATAGCACTTTCAGATCTCCAATAAATATTTTTTTGCAAAACAATGTTGCCACAGAAAGCCTATTTTTTCCCACCCAAAGTATGTGTTACTTTGTTTTCTTAGGTAATGACAAACTTATCACCAAATAAACAGGTCCTTAGTGAAAATGTAAACATTATTCAGGTACATACGGGTATACAGGTAAAAGAGCTGAAGTGGTTAAAATATTGAAAAAATGAAAACTTACTACCTCTACATGCAGAATGTTTGCCTCCAATGTCAGGCCTGGCAGACCTTGTTTTTGAATAAAAGGGATTTACTAAATTATGTGGCAGCTCTGGAAAAAGGGGGTCAAAACAGGGGATGCTTTTGCGCACACCATTGTTGTGTAGAGTGGTGGATACAGCCACCGTGAGCAAATGTGACACAGCAATTCTTTACTGCACTGCCTTAGAGTGGAGCAGTTTGGGCTCCCTCTTGGATGATGACAGTAGATCCTCCTACATTTCCCCCTTTGTATTGTGGTTTCCTCCTCCTCCTCCTCACTGCCAGCACTCCAACCCTCGTCCTCATCACCGCCAGTACCCCAGCACTGCTCCCCCTTATTACAAGCACCTAAACACCTACACTGCCTCATGGCATTTCATATGCTTGTGGAGGGCAGTGTTGGCTTCCTGTGCAAAGTAATGATGGCTGACATATGGCCTTCTGGGCAAAATAATGGCTGCTTAGTACCTGACACTAAGGTGTAGCAAAGGTTCCCCAAAAAAATCATAAACAAGGTTTTAGACAAAGCTGGCATGAAGACGCTGGATGTGGGGGTCATGTGGAGAAATATTTTCCTTAGACCTGAAAAATACCAGCCACAAAACTTTGCAATGACTTCTCATAGCTAGTCAGTAGGTATAGGATGAGATTAGTGGTGCAAGAGGAGGAAAAGGGCCCAGGAACAGCAACGGAAAAGCAAGTGGCTGCTCTACACCTTTGGGGAGGAGCTAATGGGTGCATTAGCAGGCTCACAATAAATGACTGTGTTGCATCCTTTAGGAGGTGGGGGGGGGGGAAGGGAACACTGCATTAGCAAGCCCAAGATAAATGGCTGCTAAGTCACCCTTGAGGTGAAAAAGGGCACCTTAGCAGGCCAAATATAGGTGGCTACTATGCACGCTTGCAAAGGAGGAAGAGGAGGAGGAGGAGAAAAAGGATCAGGAAACATTTTACTAGATTATATTGGGGGGATTGCAGCACAAACAACTTGATCAAATTCATTTTTTAAATATGTAAATTTTGTAAATATGCAGCCCAACGTTGGGTGAAACCTAGACTTTCCCTGTTCAGAGTTCATACACCGTCTGAACTATTCGACTGGTTTGCCAGGCCAAAAATATTGCTGCTCCTGCAGCAGGGAGTCATTTATTTATTGGTGGTATTACTGCTGCCAATAAATGAACATTTCCTTCTTTGCAGAATGCACAGCTTTATTGGTTGTGAAGAAGCCTGTTGTCACTGGCATCTTAGTAACTACTATCCTGCTGCCTGCCAGCTTGTTAACAAACTGTTGGAAACTACAATTTCTATCTCTGGGAGTCATGCCTGTGGCTGTTTACAGACTCCAATAACTCAAACTGCAATATGCAAATCAGTTAATCAGCAGAGTTACCTAGCTGCCCCTTCCCATCCCCTTCCTGGATAGCTTTTTAGGATAGACGTGTATAAAGATTAATCAGAGACACTGAGCCTGAAATTGAACAACAGATGAGTTCTATAAATTCCCAAATTCAATACACCTATATATGTTTTTCAACAACAGAGATTGTATACATATAATTAAAAAACATATACATGTATAAAAGATTAGTTTAAAAACATATAAAGTAAAACATGTAAACTAATTGACTCAAAATTATTATAGTTATCTGGTAATATCTGGTTGTTGTTGGTAGTTCCACTTTTGTCTCAAGTAAGAGTAAGAAGAGAATGTTACAATACGTTTGATTTCTCTAGCAACTGTGAGAGATCTGTCCCTATTTGGCTGGGCTGACTAAAAGTGTTTCTTTATATTTTTCCAAGGTATTTCTTATTCACAACATGTTCCCATCCATTCCAGTAACATATTGGTAGTGATATTGGTATCTAAATCTGATATGCTAAGGAAAATGTTTCTGACATACGTCTACAGTATGTTCTGGAAATGACAACTTATATCATTAAACAAGGTTTAGAAAGGATTAAATCCTAACATTCCCCATATTTTTCCACATAGTTTGGCTTCTCTAAGTGACTCCAAACATTCAAGTTTTTATATATCACAAATTCATAAATATATTCAAAAATAGCTGTGGAAACAAGGCAGCACCACATTTTCTTGTAAATATGGCAGATAAATCTGCTTGTAATGCCAAAAGAGCATTCCTATAGAATTTTTGGCTACATAGTAGGCATATTACTGTGTAGAAACAGTTAAGCTCAGCTTCAATTGCCTTAGAATTATTTTAGACAACTAAGGTTCTTTTTCTTGGGCAATTTTCCAATAATTGCTGTAAATGAAAAACATGTAAACAGGCAAAACATCATATTTTTTCTAACCTAAAGGTAATCTGTAATGAGAGAAATATTGATTTTGCTGATGTCCTTCTTTTGCTAGCTGACTTGCTGTCTCTAGCTTCAGTACTTTCTGAATTGCAAACATCTGGAATGCACAGGCTCAGACTGGCTGGAGATTCTTCAGGTGGACCCTCACCTAATATAAGTAGTATAATATTGCTGCTGCCAGCCTGCTACAGATGCTGTCATTAAAAGCGTATTATGCTGTCAATTACAAAACCTGCCACTCTGCACAGCTTGTAGAGGCCGGCCTCTACACCAGAGAGACTCGCCTACCACTCCAGAGCAAATGTCACTTTGCTTAGCCAGTGTTTTGATGAGCCATATCGCCTCCCAGTCTCTGCCTCTCCTTAGCCTCTCCTTAGCAGTCTATAGTGGTCTAACCATAATCATTTTTATAAAGTATGTCAGCGTGCTTCATAAATATGTTGACTGCTATTACTGTAAAATAAATTGAGTTTTTTAAACAAAGTTGGGACTAAAGCCCATTATGGTGACCTGTCAATTGCATGTGACAAGCCCTTCTTCATAATACAGTATTGTTTCTGCTGTGTTAAACAGAGAAAACTCACATACTGCAGAATCCACACTGCAGCCTAGGCTCTAAATGCAGGCTGCGTGTAGTGTAACCATGCTGAGTACTGCCTAATAGTGCTCTTAGTTCTACATTTTTAAATGGACACTTCCTGCCTCTCCCGTTTTTTTTAACACTAAGGGGATTATTAACTAAAGAGCCAAAGGATCCAGCCATAGCTTCTGACTGAGCCAAAGTGACAGCCGAAGCGGGGAGAATGGCCTGCTGAATGCCGGCCGTTCACCCTGCAAATGACAGCGGGGGGCGGAGCCAGCTGTGATCTCACAGCTCGTTTGGCTCAGTTGTAATAACAAATAACCAATAACAACTAAATTAAACAATAACAACTGGGTGGAGACGTCATGGCCGGCTCCGCCCAGTTGTTAATCATTGGCCCGGGACCTGCTAGAAGACTCTAGCAGGTGCCGGCCAATAGGAAACAGTTGGGCAGAGCTAATTGTCGCTGCTAGCTCTGCCCAATGGTTTTTCTTTTTCCGGCATCTGTGCCGGCGTTTTTTAAAATTATTTTTCATTTTCCATTTTTTTCTTTAAACTATTTTAATAATTTTTTAATTTTCCCACATTTAAAAACTAATTTTCAACTTAATTTTCTTTATTTCACTTATTTTCTATTCTGCTCGGTACCTCGGAGCTTGGCGGCATTCAGCTATTCACTTACTGCCGCTCGGTCCCTTTGAGAATAGGGGGCGAACGGCAGCTAGTGAGCTGCCGGAGCTTCGGCTCAGCCGATCCAGATGTTGGATCGGCTGAGTCAAACTCCTTCTGCGCCTCGACTCAATTGAACATGCAGAGCATGTTTGGCTGACCGAAGGCAGTCGATGAAAGACTGATTTTAGCCGATGTGCGAACAAGCCAGAAGTGAATATCGTTCGGCTCACTTACATAATGACATAGTTAGTCAGATTGAAAAAAGACACAAGTCCATTGAGTTCAACCTTCACTTCGGCTGGGTTATTCACTCAGCTGCCTTTGGCAGCTTTGTAAATAAGGATTGATTGTGCGCCAAAAGCACTGGAAGCAAAGATTAATATTTTTAATAAATAACCTAAAAAGGACTCTTTGCCAAGGTGCAAGCTGCAGGTTTTTTTAAGAAATCATTTGGAGTATCTAAAATGATTACATCTTAAGGGTCTAATTATCAGGGTATAATTTTCACATTGATACACCCTTCATGGTCTCCTTAAATTGAATAAATATATACACACATTTGCTTCCATTATAGCATTGGAAACTCCATTGAAACCTCTTCACCTGGATTGCTCACCATGTTTTTCTTAAATTTAACCTGAGCACCCATTACACCAGGTAGAGTCCCCTTACATGCAGACTTATAAACATAAGCTGGCCATAGATTAGCCAATACTTAAATAAGAGCAACAATTGAGAAATACCATCCATTCTATATGGCACTGGGGCAGACTGGGGTCTTCTTATGTGGCCAGTGGAGGTGAATGTCTCATTTGAATAAAACATAAATTTGCTCAATATTATTGATATAACTTGTATAAGACACCATATACAGTTTGTGATACATTTTATCAGTCTATACCAGCTTCTAGTATAGCTGTTGTTTATGGTGATCTAGCTACTGTATTGTTTATTAAATATGTAATTAGTAATACATTATTCTCACATTGTTTACCAGTTTAACAATACTTTACAGAACATTCACTAATTTCTAGGAGCATTTGTTTTTCGGGAGGTTTTATAGTTAAATATAGCAGTAAAAATATTTTTACTTAAATTTCAGCATAAGATGATCAAGCATCAAAACATATTATTATGCAAAAAAATTAAATAAAAACAGAAATGACAACACTAGTATTAGTAAAACAAAAATGTTCTTAGGTGATATCTGGCAATCTCAGCCTGGCTTTACTATGATTTATACCTAGACCATAAATATAAACAGAGGATCAAGGAAAATGGATTCCATTCACAAGCTCCTTTCAAGTTTTCACTGTTATTCCTGTTGAAGTTCGTAAATTTTCTCCTGACTTTAGTCTTTTTTAAAACTCTACATGAGTTGCTGAGATTTAAACCAGTAAATGTATTGCTCTTAACATATAAGGTAACAAATAAAAAATGTAGCAATATAGCATGTATTTTTTTTTATAAAACCAACAACTACAACAATATTATGTTAATATAAACATACATACAATTGTTTTTATTTAAGTTGGTGTTCATGTTGACTTATTGTTATTAATATTATTTACAGGTGCAGTTTACAAACTAGTTGCCCTTTGTGCCATCTGTGCTTTGAAACTGACAGAATACCAACAAATTAAGCAATACCCAAGTAAAATTTGACAGTCTACAACAAGCTGTTATTAATAATATCGATCAGTGTTTATTCCTTTTTCTTTTATTGCCAGCCTTTTTGCCAATCTAACCAACAAACATGAATGCAGGTCTTAATGCTGCATAAAAAAGGTAGGCGTTAACATATCAACATGGCTTCTCACATCTACAAAAGGTTTTAATAAATTACTACTAGGAAAGTTGAATTGCAAACCACTTTGGCAGAACATCAAACAGGGAAAACTTCAAATGTGTCAAGTTATGTAGGTCACATAATGTGTGACGTTTGCTTTCATATATTTTTTTTCTGAACAATGCTTGTCTCAAGCAGTCATTGCAAGGTGAAACTTTTCCCATGTATTAATCTCTGCATTTTATTTGCCATAAAATGTAGATTATTCAATGAGTTGCAGATTATTTATTCAACTTGCAGAAATTCATGCTCTGGCTGCCCTTGTGCTGATCATGTGTCCTAATGTAGGAGCATTGGTCATGTGAAAATAGGAATTCAGGCAGAGCTACATATGACCCAACTCTGTTCTCAGGTCAGTCCCATTCAGATCAATGCTCTGGCATGCCATGAAGCTCATAGAATGATGACAAGCCTAAGATAGACCCAGTCCACTTGTCTGCAGCTCATGGACCAGTTAAAGGAGCTGCAGTGATGGAACGGTCAGTGCTGCATGCAGGCTGCAGTACAATGGTTGAACTGCTGCACAAGGTGGATATTTACTGATATTAATTTGTACATTTATTGTTTTAATAATAAAAACAACATCATAATGGTTTTATCTAATTGTAGGCATAGATAATTTATTAACTGGCTCAGTACGGCTGATTTCAGCCGTACATTTGCTGAAATCAGCCGTACATCGGCTGCCTTCGGTCAGCGGAACATGCTCTGCATGTTCAGCTGAGCCAAAGTGCAGAAGGAGTTCGACTCTGCCTATAGGGGCCAAACGATTCTCATAGGGGCCATTTGGCTCGGCTTTCTGCTGGCTACCTCCGAGGTTGTGAGGATAATAGAAAAAAATTTAAACAAAGGGAAAGAAAAATATGTTTAAAAATTATTTAAATAAATGTAAAAAATAAAACTAAAAAAGTTAAAAAAATAAAATGTTACAAAAGTTCAAAAAATAATAAAGTAATTTTTAAAGAAAAGAAAAAAAAACAGTGTGGGGTCCCCCTCCCAAACCATTCCAGACCCTTTAGGTCTGGTAGGAATGTTAGGAGGGACACCATTTAAAATAAAAGAAAAAAAAGTGTGATGTTCCCCCCAAAAGTCATACCAGGTCCTTTAGATCTGGTAGGAATTTTAGGAGGGACTGCAAGTTAAAATTAAAATAGAAAAAGAGCGTGGGGTTCCCCCCAAAGTCATACCAAGCCCTTAAGGTCTGGTAGGAATTTTAAGGAGGAACCCCGCCCCCAAAAATGGGGGAAATGTGGGGTCCCCCCTAAAACTCGAAACCAGAGCCTAGATTGTTCACTTTTCCTGCCTTCTCCAAACGCTTTACCCTTTAGTTAATAGTCCTGTAAATCTCACATTAGATCTCCTAAGATTAGCAGTCAGAGGCAGCGGTGCGTTCAACTGGTCATACACTGCTTAAGTTTTTGAAAGAACTTTCTTTCTATTAGTTGATGGATCAATTATCAATTTCAACCTTAGTGATGAAACAATTCTAAGGAGCAGGATGGAACATTTTTCTCAAACTAACGAAATTCTAACAATGAATGTGGTTTTTGTTTGGGAAACTCCATTCATTCCAAAATCAAATGTTAGAATCAAAGGAAATTTAATTTGACATTTGTCAAGTGTCTGATGGCGTTATTGGATGGGTGGATCTTTCTTACGAACATTAGTTCAGAAATCTACTAGTGTATGGCCAGCTTTCGATTCATACAGCAAAACACACCAGGAGGTGCTCTGTTATTTTTTTTTGGGAAGAATTCAAGATAAAAAGTATATTTCTCAGAGTACAGCTTAAGCACAATTAAAACTGAACTCTAGGTGGATATAAAGGCACAGAATAATGCAGCTCTGTAATCAATATTACTTCTGTTAATGTAAATTTTAAATGCAAGCAGAGCAACAGAGATTTTAGTTCATCACTGTGCTGCTGTCCAGTAACAGGTTGGGCAGCTCCAAGATGATCTGAGCTCAGAAGTGGGTTGAATGATGCTGGTCATCTGACTGGGTAAATCTAATGGCTGGAAAAATATACTGTAAGGAAGTTCTTTGGATCTAAGGTAAATATAGAAACAAATGTTGGTTTTACTATTTTATCTTATTTGGCTATTAATTTGTATTTTGCTACTTTTGGCTTGCATTCTGCTTTAACATTTGTAGAGGTTCCCTAGAACTCAGCAAATGTTCACTGTTTGAGTCCAGGTCCACTTTAAGTTGCAGCATTTGAGAACCAGGCAGTCCTATGAAGATTTTTATAATGGGCAGCATGCCTTTGATATAAATATTTACATTCAAAGATAAGATCTATTTAGAACATTTAGTTTTAAAATAATGCAAATAATAATCAGCAGAGATTCCTTGCTTGTACAAATGTTTCTGCTCTGAGAATATTAGTTTACTGTGCTTCTAGTCATTCTATTTTTGGCTGGACATCTTGTCTAGTCAAAAGTTTATGTATTAATCTCTAACCTTTCATAATTTTCCAGTCTCCGCTACCTACTGGGGCAGACTCACTGCAGTGATTTTAAAATGTTCATAGCTCATAGAATTAATCCATTATTGAACAAGACTCCACTGTAAATTATGGTAGCTCTAAACTGGCAATGACAAAAGTTGTTAAATCTTAAAGAAATCCTTTTTTTTTCTTTCCAGGACTGAAAGGGGTTTAACATAATAATATCCTGAGTGTGATATTTACACTGCTGACATTTCAGTGTTATGGACAATTCAGAATGTTGTTCTGTGATGCCTGTACAGTATTTTAGCCACAGAGTCTGAAATGTACTGAGTAAGATAAATATAACAGTGATCAAAGTCAAAAGGCAATGATCAACCTTCAGTAAACCCACCAACCTATTAATTAGCCTGGCCAGACAATAAGCAGGCATACTTAGCACATGATATGTGTACATAAGCATACCTACAAGCACCAATATGAATTCAGAGGAAAGCCATGAGCCAGAGTATGGGATTAAAGGGTGGTTTGAATAGTACCCAGATATTATGTCAATATCACAATGACAGTGAAAACAAACAACCATCAATTGGACAGTATCAGCCAGTGGGATGGAATGAATTGGCATGCTGAAACTTTGTTACAATAAGTTTAAAACCCACCTGCATAAAAAATAACCTAGTCTTGCACATTTGCAATGTAAAAATAAATTACCCCTAATGATGGGAGTCCCATGTGTAGATGTATGCTGCCTCAGGTACAACTAGTATTTTTATTTATTCCTAACACTCATACAGTTAAGAAGAGGATGCTCTCTTTCCTCCTTCCTCTCCCCTTGTCCATTGACAGAACATCCTGTGTTCATTTCACAGAACAAAACAGGTTTTGTGAATGGACGAGGTGAGAATGAACATCAGGATCTCCCTGTCCATTAACAGAATGCCTTGTATTCTGTGAAAAGAATATAAGATGTTTTGTGAATAAACGAGGGCAGAGGAAGGTGGGAAGTGAACCTCTTCTTCACTGTATGAGAGGTGAAACTGTTAGTCTCTGCTCTAGAAGTTCAGCACTCAGGGCCAGTTCACACCATAAAGAGTGTGTTCCAGAGCATTCGGCCTCTGGAACGCACTGGAACATAACCCTGCCGACTCACTTTGTTTTAGGGTGGGAGGGGGAGTGGTGGTGCATTGAAGTCAATTGCACCACAGCCACGCCTCCCACCCGCAGTGCGATCGCCGGCACCCGAACGCGTGGCACATTAATGCCTGCGTTCCAGTCTAGTGCGATCTGCAAAAATACTGCATGCAGCATTTTTGCAGATGTCACTGGACCGAAACACAGGCACTAATGTGCCACGCGTTCGGGTGTCGGCAATCGCACTGCGGGCGGGGTGTGTGGCTGCGGTGCCATTGACTGCAATGCACCACCACGACCCCTCCCACCCCAAAACAAAGTGAGCCGGCCGTGTTGTGTTCCAGTGCATTCCAGAGGCCGAATGCTCTGGAAGGCACTCTTTATGGTGTAAACCAGCCCTCACAATAGTGTCAGGGATGAATGAAACTAAGGGGGTTAATTACAAAGCTGCCAAAGGCAGCAAAGTGAATAACCCAGCCGAAGTGAAGTGAGCTGAACAACGTTCTTACTATTCACTCCGGCTCAGTACGGCCTTCAGCGGCACTTCGGTCAGCTGAACATGCTCTGCATGTTCCGCTGAGACAAAGTGCAGAACGACTTCAACTCAGCATCTGGATCAGCTAAGCTGAAGCTCCGGCAGCTCTCTCGCTGCCATTTGCCCTATTCTCATTGGGGTTGAAGAGAGCCAAAGGATCAGCCGAAGCTACGGCTGGATCCTTCGGCTCCTTTGAGAATAGCCCCCTAAGGCCTTGTTCACACCAAATGCAGAGCAGATCCACTCAGGTTTCTGCACACACAGTACAGTGGGTTGTGCAGCATTTTTTGCCGCATTTTGGGTCGTTTTTGGTTAAAAAAAACAAAAACATTTTTTTTTTAGTTTAACATGGGCTTTCAGTGCGTTCCAGGCATTTGCATGCATGCAGATCCAGAGCAGGAAAATAGGGCTTGCTGCAGTTTTTCACATGCTCTGGACCTGCTCTGGAACTGCACACTGCGATGTGAACTGGAGCAAAAAATACCATTGGAATACATTGGACGCAGTTTTGATCCGGTCTGCAACTGCTCTGCACCTGCTCCGCGCTTGGTGTGAACAAGGCCTAACAGTTTTACAATTATGCAGCAATCATCCACACATGGGACACCCATCAGTAGAGGTTATTTAGTTTTTACATAGCAAATATGCAAAACTAGTTCTAGTTTCATTATCATGCAGACTTTTCTATTTTTTATGGAATGAGACAAGACTGGAATGTCATTCTTCAGTTCTACATGCACTTCTATTTTTTTTTAATGATGTTTTTACATGGTTGCTCTTTAAATGTCAAATATATTAATTTGTCTCTGTTTTACTCTACAGACTGCCTGGATGATTGCATATCTGACTGATTGAGAAACCGCACGAATAATGAGGTTTTGGGTTTTTTCAGATGTCTTAAATGTATGGAGGTTAATACTTCACAATTTTATAGTAGGAAGAACTTGTGGAACAAATAATACTAAATATTGCAGGCGATATTTCTTAATACTGATAATACAGATAATACCTGTTGATCCTGAAAGTGAGTTATGAAATGAAAGGAATAACATTATTTTTGATGCAGGTGTGCATTCTTTATATCTCTCAAGGTATGGCATGCATGTCTCTTTAGCCATCATTAAGTACGTAGTATAGTAAAACATTTTGAGGTAAGGTAGATCAACGACAAGCCAAATAAAATAAATTAAATTGTTGATGTTTCTATATCTGACACCCCACATGTAAAAGAAAAAAATACCTACATCTATTTCAAGCAGACCTTTCCCCTTTGCTTTATATTCACTCTGTTCTCAGATACTAAATAAAGATCAATTATCAAGGGTAGATTTAGAAAAAATGTGAAATAACTTTTGATGCAACAGGCAGTGTTTGCTTACAGCCTAAGTTGTCACTCAAAAAGCAAAATAAATCCTCTTGGTGAAATCTGATCAGATTTGTGATTTGTGTGTTAAAGCTCATTTAAACTTGCATTCAGGGCAGTAATGGTCAGAATGGATCATGGGATCAGTAAAAGGAGTGAACCCTAACTTCAACACATATGTCTCTTTGACTCTTCTGATGCTAAACTACAGCAATCATTTTGCCAATTCTAATTGGATATCATGTTGTAAATTTTGCAAGACAGTTTAAAAGTTCTTGTGCTGACTTTGTGAAAGCATTTGTACCAATAGCACAAACTGAGGATCATTTGGTTAAATCATTTAAGTGTTAAATAAATATATTTCCATTTATGATTAATAGTACTACTAATAATAGCACATTAAGTTGTACTATTTCTTATATTATTTAATGTTGATTGCCAATGAATAATGTCAATTGTCATATATGGGGAGGAAGCAAAAAAGTTACTACCATGCTAGCCTTTATGCGAGAACAAGGGTCCTCTGATCTGGGCATGGAAACATGCATGGACATAGGCTAACGCTATTCCAAAATTCAGGACTTCTGAAAGACCCACTCTCCTGATAAAAAAAATATATATATATATAGCCCTGGTGAGACATGATCACAGCCCTAAAGAGCCCAGCAATAGCTAGTACAGCCCTGGAGAGCCCCACATGCAGCCCTGGTGAAATGCAAACACAACTTTGGTGAGACTTGCATGCAGCCCTTGTGATACCCAAACACAGCCCTGGAGAGCACAGCAAAAGCCTGTACAGCCCTGTAGACCTGGTGAGATGCAAACACAGCCCTAAAGAGCCCCACAGGCAGGCCTGGTGAGACATGAGCACAGACCTGGTGAGACCCAAATGCAGCCCTGGTGAGACCCAAACGCAGCCCTGGACAGCCCCACATGCAGCCCTAAGGACACCCAAATGTAGCCCTGGAGAGAGCACCACATGCAGCCCTGGTGAAATCCAAATGCAGCCCTGGTGAGACACAAACGCAGCCCTGGTGAGACACAAACGCAGCCCTGGTGAGACTGCACACAGTCCTAGTGAATGCCTGCAGACACACTGCCGCACTTCTGAGTGACCCTCGGGACCTCGCCATACCCTCCTGAGAGAAGAAGGGTAAGTAAACTTTTATACTGCGGCTGTTTATTATTCTTCTCTTATTGAGGTATGTCACAATGCTAATCAAATGCAAGGGAGAATGGTAACCAGCTATAGAGGACTACACATCTCAGCAATCCATGATTGCTGGTTGCCATTCTCCATTGCTGTATAATCATGGATTGATGGGATCTGTAATCCTCTATTGCTTGTTGGCATTCTCCATCGCTAAATAATCATTGCTCGGGTTACAGTTCTTCAGAATTATAAAGAAACTGCCTTAAAATCCTTAGTCTGTATTGTTTTAGAAAAAAATTCACATGTCCCTTTAAGAAAAAGTATTGGTAATTGCTATTGGCAAGTACTTGAGGGAAAGTACTTGTACTTGGTCTTGAAAAAAAAGTACCGGGACGTTCCTAGTTAGAACCCCTGTTTGGTTTTTACTTCAATCTAAGGCTCTCTTAAATAATTTTACCATAATCCCCTGTCCTGCTAACAATGTTTTACTAGACAGGAAGTGAGGGAATCTCTCCAACAGGGCACTATTCCGTAAAAAAAAATTCACAAATTGTATAACCTCAGCAGCAATGTGGACCCAGCAAGATTGGATTGGGAAGAGCCTCTGTCTGGAACCTTTTATTACACATCAATATGTGTTACTGATAGTCATCATTATTAAATGGGATGGGCTATGTGTCACTACTGGCAATGCTACCATCCTAGGCCATGCCTATTATATGTTTTATATATATATGTTTTTATATTGCATGTGATTTATAATGATATCTTTCACTGTGAGCAGAATCAAAAGATGCTGGTATTACAGGAGCACGGCACATAAGATGATGACACTGAAGCTCTAAATCATTAGTAATGTAAAATACTGCACCACGAATGCACCACTGATAAATAGGCACTTTATCTAACACTGCACTTTAAGTAAAGGACTGTCTAGCTGTACAAGGTTAGACTCTCACAAAACAGTTTAAAAAGAAAATGTAAACAAGTAAGCTCTCTCTAACATGGCAGTGTCGAAGTACTTACGTTGTCCCTCTTATTTTACTCCAATGCAGCCATGTATACAGATGACCAATGAAGACCTCAAAGCAGGGTCATTCCTGACTCTGCCTACCCCAGATGCCACCAGATGTAGACTTCTTCTGTGTATGTCTCTATACACTGTAAACAAATTAATATATGTGATACCAATGAAAGTGATAAATATTGTGCCTCATATGTCTGCCATGTTCAAGCTGAGTAGGGCTTACAGTTATTGGGGGAACATGTTACTTTCCCCATGTGACAGTGCTCCAGGCTAAATGACCAATCTCCAGGCTTGAACACTGTTATATGGAGGGCAGTGACATCGCCCCCCTAGGTATGGTCTTCCAAAAGAGCTTATTTCAGAATGAAAAGCTGCAGTGGATTACAGAAAATCTCTGGGAAAATAAAATATTAACCCTTGCATTGGGGCTACCCCCTCACTGCAGGGGTTAACAGCTCATTTTTGTCTAGAGACTAAAATAAAAAAAGTAAACTTCTGAGCCAGCCGTCTGTCACAGCACTCCCTCCAGCCTCTCTTCTCCCTGCTGTAGTGATGGTATGTTCCTCAGTGCCCTCACATCCTTTACACAGTGTATTGGACATGATGACTCAAGGATCCTTAGAACGCTACAGTGGAGGGCAAGTGAGGCTGAAAGGATCGGTCTAAGAGTAAGCAGGCTCGGAAAGATCAGGGTGAGTATAACTTTTCTTATTTTAGTCCCAAGAGGAAAATGAGAGGTTAACCCTTGTAGTGTGGAGTTCTGCTTTAATGAGTATTGCCTGCTGGGAGGCTGTTCACTTTACAAAGGAATTTGCACTTTGTGGGGGAATTTCCCCTTTAGCTTAATGAGGGGACTAAGGTAAAGCTTTACTGACTTCCTTCACTCATGTGCAAGTTAAAATAGTATTTGTATTATTATTATTATTTGCCTTTCTTGTATATCTATCGGCTGTTAACTTACTCTTTAAGATAACTGTGATCTTGTTTTATTTCTGACAACCTCAGTCATATTTACTGGATTGCCATAAGTTTATTCACAAACATTAATTGACCTTTTTAACGTCCTTGTTCAAGCACTTCCTGTTATGAGATGACACATTTCTGTGTGACAACTGTGCATCAACACTGTCACCTTTCACAGGTGCTTTCAGTGGATAGCATAAGTAACTCTGCAGATGCTATATGCACACACATGTGCCCCTGTTGTCACCTTCAGGAAACCTGTCCTCAACAATAAGATGCACCTGCCATTTAGAAAGGATCTGACTGCAAATGGGCGGGAGATTAGCAGGGTGAAAAAGGTAAAACATTGGCTCGTTCACAAAATAAGCAGTGGCTGGTGTCTTTCAGCAACTGAAAAACGCTATTCCTTATATATTTCTTAGTATTATGGGGTTTTACGTGGCATCAGCTTTTGTTAAAACCAACATCAGTTTATTCCATATGATTAAAATACATAAATCACATTAAAATCAATGTTTACATACAGGTGAAACTCGAATAATTAGAATATCGTGCAAAAGTAATTGCAGTAAGTGCTGCAAAAGGGGCCCAAACCAAGTACTGAGTACATATGCATGCTTGTACTTTTCAGAGGTCCGATATTATTATTTGTACAATCCTTGTTTTATTGATTGCATGTAATAATCTACTTTTTTGCGGTTGTGGATTTGGGGTTCTTGGGGTTTTCATGAGCTGTAAGCCATAATCATCACAATTATGACAAATCACGGCTTGAATTATCTTGCTTTGCATGTAATGAGTCTATCTCATATATTAGTTTCACCTTTTAAGTTGCATTAGTGAAATAAATGAACTTTGCACGATATTCAAATTATTCGAGTTTCACCTGTACATGTTTTCCCTTACTTCTTCCCCCAACTGCCACATTTGCATTCTACAATTTACTGTTCATGTCTTATAACATTTGGATACTAATTTTTGTGTCATGCAGTCCATTCACGTGGATATATAATATTTATAAATCATTCTTTCACTGTGGCATGTGTTGATTTGCTCCAACACGTTTCGCAGGTAGGCTTTTTATAGGGATGGTAGGCAATCTAACTATTGCAAACATATAATCAATTTCTGAAAACTGAAAAATGCAAGTCACTGCTACACCTACACCTCACACAGCATGTTAGCCCACATTCTAAAAGACTCAGCAAGGCCTTAAAAGAAGAAATAACATGGCAGTTTAGGATACACAGGACTTTAGCAAACTAACCATCCACCTAGCTCTAACACAATTACAAAAATTGTGTTTTTCTCTCTGACAGTGCACACTGTAACAATATTATTCTACTCTACTCTGAATTTCTTTTGGGCAACTCAAGGCTATCTAGATAACAATGTATTTGCTGTGGTCCATTATCTATGGCTTAGTTTGCCTGCTTGGATAACCTACGAAGTCGAAATGTCCACCAATATCGTGTACCAAGATAATGTCAAAATCTAATCAATAATTGTTTACTTTTACACAACATCAGCTTCATGAAGGTAGAAATATATTGTACTGACAGGTAGTATAAGAATGCTGATACCGCTTGACAAGCTAATCTTGTAAAATGAGATACATATCTTTTTGACTCATAAAATATTTTCCAAGTGACAAATTAACTTTAAACACACAAACGTCAGTTGTATGGCTAAGTAAAATATTTCAGTTCTAGAACAGCAGGTAATAACTCATTACTCATGATGGAAAATACTTTCAACAGAAATTATGATGCATTGGTATACAATAATTTTTGAAATTATCTTTACCTGCATTACATTAAACAGATTTACTTTTTTCAACATCTTACAGTCACATGATCAGCGTCCTGTAAATTGTGTCACTGCTATTGCACAGTCACAAAAACATTGAGATTCCTTAAAGTAACACTAAATAGTAATGTGTTACATTTATATATATATTATATGTAGTACAATCTAGGTATAGGCCTGCAAACCTTTTTTTCATGGAAATACACTATTAACAAAGTTTGTTTTCTTAAATAAAAAGGAACAAGGTAAACAAACAGTTTTATAGGTTACTGTGTTCTATAAAGAAATAAAAATGACTTACAAACATATTGAAGTCAACTCTTCTGACATAACAGATAGGTTGAAGATGACCACTGCGCTTTTTTTTACAGATAATTGTTAAAAGTGAAATCTACAATTAAACTTGAAAGTCTATACTCATAAAAAATAATTATAGTCACTAAGGGCTGCTGAACCACTGTTGTGAATGAGGCTTCTGACATGAAATTTCAACCCAGTGGTTAAACAGCATCTGACAAGCAACTATTTTCTCTTCAGTGTGCAGAATAAGTCAATATTTATTTTAAGAAAAGTGTTACCATATGCACGTTAATAATGTAATTGGCTATTTGGCATGTGATGAAATGACAGACAGGAAGTTTCAAATTAACCCCTTAAATCTGCCTAGTCAATGACAGTGTCAGAAAGCATGTAAGAGCATTAAGGTAAACTTAGTTAACTTTAAATGCAAATATATTGGGAGGGCAAGTCAGACTTCCAAGGATTTGTCAAGTTTCCCCAGTACTGGTATTATTAAGGAGATATATATATGTGGTGGTTTTTTTTATTGCCTTCACTTTTTCTTTAATTACACATTGTAATGTTCATTGCTCATATGTTTTCTGTCTTATGTGTAAAGGTTAAAATTGCAATATATAAAATATAATTTAAAAAATAAAAATGATAAGTATACTTTTACATGAATGATGTTAAGTTGCCTATTGCACTTTGCCTGCATGCAGATTCTGATTATTTTGTTTATTTATTGAAAGCCCCAATATTCAGGAAGGTATAGTACAAATAAAACAGTTGTTGAGCTGTGGCTCACCTTCACAACTGCTGAAAACACTGTCCATTACATTTAGAGGCCAATAAACTGGTAGTGGCAGAAGGTGGGTCAGAAATCAATGTTTGAAGTTCTGACTGAAATTTATATAAAATTGCCCAGGGTACTCTGTGAGCCTGGACATGCCTGATATAGAGTCCTGTAGCCATGCAAGAGAAAAGGTCCTATTAAGAATATGTGTTAAGAAAACAAAACATATATTTAAGACATATACCATGTTTGCAATCTATACTAAGGCGTTAATTAAATAAAACTTCATTTTCAAATGCACAATCAAAAATATGTGGAAATCTGTATATTTCCACAAAAACAATTTGCTTGCTAGAAAGACACAAATATTTCAAAATGGGTGTATTTGCTGCTTTTCTTTTTCAGTTGATCACATATCATATTGCACTAATGTGCTGGAAAGTGCAAAGGTTATAAAAAAACCAAAATTGCCAATTTTCTCTTTGCTGAAATCATCAACTATAGATCTCAACTCTTGGGCCATATGTCCAGGACATTTTTGATGAGTGCTTAAGTAGGTGATGTTTAATTCATGAGGATTCGCCACCATATGTTCCAGATTATAACAAAATCTCAAACCACATAATGCTCATTCTTAAAATACGACCCATATGTCAACATTTTATATAGAAAAACATACAGTTATAAGATGTTTACATGACCTCTGGCTCCAAAACTTAAGCAAGGATTCTAAAACTCAATACTCTGTAGATAATTGTTTCTCTACGATGATACTGGTGTAATTATTATTATTATTTTGAACTACTGAATTTAATAGGGTAGCAATGTAAAGGACACTTTTGTTCTATAGACATTTGTTAATATACATACATTTATATGTATATTTTCTGTTATTCGGCAACTATGACATTTAAGGATAGCATTCTTTGATATCTTCATGCTGTCAAAAAAACATTGCCTAAAACTGTAATTGATTGAAATGATTAAAATATATTTAATTAAAAAAAGTACAATACTTCATAATACTTTTCAAACATAAATGTCAAAATAATTTCAAAAGATCTTTTATATATATGGGAATAAAAAGATTTCATAGTAATAAAAGATTTTCTAAGACTGTAGAAGGTGTTTAATATACATGGAAATACATACATTTTCAGGTAATAAAATAATTTTACAGAAGTATAACCTCTTAAAAGCAAAAATATACAGTATATATAAATATATCTATATATATATTGGGGTCTATTCTCATAGATGTCGAACAGCAGTGAGTAAATAGCTGAATGCCGCTGAGCCTCATTCGGCTCAGCTGTTCTGCTCAGTCCCTCTGTGGAACCGAGCGGAATAGAAAAATAGTGAAAAAAGTAGAAAAAAAATTAGAAAACGATTGTGTGGAGCTACCAGTGACAGCTAGCTCCGTCCAACTGTTTTCTATTGGTCGGGCGGTTCTGCTGCTGTAAAAAAAAAGAACACACCATAGGAATGCATAGCTAGATTCCTATTGGCTATTTCACTTTGCAATAGCCAATAGCAAACTAGCTATTGCACCCTCCCTCTGCTGCTGTCAATCACCAGAGGGGGACCTGATGGGAACTGCAGGTTCCCTCTGCTGATTGACAGCAGCAGTGGGTGGGTGCAATCGCTAGTAAGCTATTGGCTATTGCAATTTGAAATAACTAATAGGACTCTAGCTATGCATTCCTAAGTTGATTTCTAGAGATCCACCGATATATCGACCGCCGAAACATATCGGCTGAAAATGGCACTTTTGGCTAAATGCCGAAAGTGCCATTTTTGTGCCGATACGTCGGCGCATCCTAGGTTTCTTTCCTCCTCACTGGACGCTCCTCTGTGTCCCAGCGGGGAGAAGAGAAAGTGACAGCCGGCCAAGTGCTGTGGGAGGAGACCGCTGTGAGCGGCCGGTGTCTCTCCTCCCACACCGCTCGGCCGCCTATCACAGTGCGGCAGAGTGGTGTGGGGGTGGAGATAGCGCTGTCACAGGAGGCTGAGCTCTCCTCCTGCACCGCTCGCTCAGTTTCCTGTGACAGTGTGTGTCAGAGAGGAGAGCACTCAGTGATCAGTGATCGCTGAGTGTTTTGTACATAATTGAGGATATGGTATGTGGACCATATCCTCAATTATGAATGAATGGGAGGTGAGATAACCTCCTGTTCATTCATAGTTGTAGTTATAGTAAACACATATTCTCAAGTTATCAATGAATGGGAACACTCAGAGGATTGCTGTTCATTGATAACAGGGGCTGCAGACAAAGAGACGGAGGACTTTGTGTCCTCCATCTCTTTTTCTATTTTAAAAGGTAAATATCAGTGGTCTATTTATACCCCTAATATTTCCCCAATGCCCCTAAAAGTAAAGTAAAAAATAAAAATATTTTTTTTTAAATGAATTAATAAATAAAAATGAATATTAAAAAATGAAAACGTTTATAAACAATAAATAAAAAAAATATTTGAAAAATTTGAAAAGATGTAAATATAAAAATTTTCGGTTTCAGCCTGACAATTTCTTTTATTTCCGTTTAGTTTTGGTTTTCACATTTCTATTTCGGTGCACCTCGGTGCAGGAAAGGTTTACTCTGCTCGAAAGTGTTTCTCTCCCGGGCGGCCGGGAGCCTATTAGACTCCCAGAGTGTTTGGGGGAGGAATGACAGATGGCGTTCCTGGTTACCAGGTAACCAGGAATGCCATCTGTCATTACACACTAAGAACACGGATAGGCCGCTGTGATATCATAGTGGCCCAGCCGGGTTCTCACTGTGTAAAGACAGCATCCCTGGTTACCTGGTAACCAGGGAGGCTGATCTCTCTGCAAGTGGCCGGAGCCAGCAGGCTCTCACCTCGAGCCGAAGCATATGCCTTCGGCTCGAATAAGCTGCTCTGCCGACTTCGGGAGCTGTACGGGCTAATGTTACTAGCCCGTACAGCAGCCCTTCGGTTCTACTGAACCGAAGGGGTCCTGGGGCCGAAGCAAGCCGAAGGATCAGCCAAAGCTACGACTAGATCCTTCGGCAGCATAGTGAATAGACCCCATTGTATATATGAGAGTTTGAGATGGTTGTGCATATTTATAGTAATAAGAAATCTGGTCATCATTCAATAACACCATAGCATCAAGAAAGGCATAGGCAGTGCAGTTTCTGGTGGGCCACACAGTGAATATTTTTGGAACTAGGAGAAAGGTAATTATTTAACCAGATGGCTGCATTTGATTTAAGGAGAGCCTCACTTTGCAAAGTGAATGTTCATTGACCTAAATAAATAAGCTAAAACTTGTGTTCACTTGCAATCATGTGCAAGGAAAAAACAGGAACGTTTCTGGCACATGTTTGGATGATTTACTAGAACACTTCAACTTGCTAAGTGAACAGTCTTCATTTAGTAAGTACATACCTCTCAACTGTCCCAGATTCCATTAGATTGTCCTGGGATTTTAAGAAAATCCAGATGTTCCAGAGCTCCATGCTGTGTCCTGGAGTGGTGGAAAGCATCGTCTTGTGTAGATGACACCATTGCTTAAACCCACCACACTGATGTCAATGTTTACTCCCACCACACTAAGTACTGTTGTTCCTCCCGAAACCCCCGCTGGGCACGTATGTTCTTTCTCACCCCTTACTAGGCTCCATTGTTCATACCCACCCTGCACGGTGCCTTATTATTGTTTCCATCCTTTGGTGGGCAGTATTGTTCATTTAATGAAAATTCTTACATAAAATATACATAAGAAATACATTTAATATTATACGGTACATATTTACATTTAATTTCAATTGTTACAGGGGTAAAAAAAATCCTAAGCCAAAGGAATGTTTTTAATTGCCCTTATTCAGGCTGTCTGAGGCAACTTGCTCCTCTTAACACACCAAATTTTTCTAACCTCATCCACAATATTTTGCACCACTACCTCAATAGGGAGGGCTTTCTGCTGCAAGGGATTCTGTGACAGTGCATTCCACATGAAGTAAGAAACAACTACACTAACTAGAAAGACTGTATCTAAATCAAAATTCTGAGTTAGGAATGCACACCCACTCCACATAACTCATGTAATAAAGGAAAGGGATAACCAGAGCCCTCCCCACTCTTTTGTATACCTGTATGTTAAAGGGACATTGAAGCAAGAAATGGTCCATAGAGTTAACTTTGCCAACACATTCCACTCTAGTATAATCCTGACCATCCAAAGGATGATGCCTCAGATCCCCCCTCACATAGAGCCATCAAAGTCCTCAAACTTCAAGGGGATTCTCTCCAAATATACTAAACTCAACTCCCCTCTCTGAAAGCTGAACCCAGAGTCTTCTTCCACAGGAGCTTCCTGGGGAAGGACCTGATATCATCTTCTGTCCCCTTCCAGTGCCAAAGTATTTTCAGCCAACCTCAAAAGGCTGTTTAATCCCACCATTAACAAGTGGGAAGCTCTCAGTCTATACATATGATGTTTTCAGTCAATCTAAACGTCCCCTGCAGGCCAAGTAGCAACCACATATACTCTTTATTCCTTCAATCAAAGACCTTCACCTAATCAAATGATAGCAAGTACTTTCTCCACCACACCAAAGCCTCACAGACAGCCATAACTGCTGAAAATGTGAACAGTGATGATGGGAAAACAAATTGCCAAAACCAATCCAAAAAAGAATCTTCACCAAGATCTTTCTATCAACATAGAGACTATAGCTTTTGACAGAAGCATCATAGCAAATCTCCTCATAGAAGGGGAGAGCGAACCTCTTAACCCTTGAAGGACCCATGATGGGATAACCCATCATGGGTCCTTCAGGGGTTAAACAGACTCCTGGTTGCTTTTATCAGCTGGAATTCTGTTCAGATTTGTAAAGCCAGCATCTGGCTTTACAGTAGAAGTGATTCTGGCGACTCAGCTCCCGCCAGATCACTTCTACGATCGGGTAAAGTGGCTGCCCCCTGCCCAACACCCCCAATGTGTTTCCCGGGCTCCACTGCCCCTCTTGCAAGATCTTTTGGACCCCCAGTATTACCTTAAATAGGACCTGTCACTGCCAATATGCTTTTACATGGGGGGCCATGCAAACTGTAGCTTTAAAACGTTACCAAGTGCTTCATGGTAATAGTACATGTTCATATTCGTTATTGCCTTTTGGTTTTTGTAATAATACGTTTTATAATATTCATATATCTTTTGTTTTATTTGCATGTCTCAGACAGGAAAATTATTCGTTCATCAATGTCAAGTAGAAATACATTGTCTCAAAATGTCACATACTTTATATAAAAATAGGCATAACATTAAGGTGAGCACATATGCACATCATGAAATGAATGTGTTATTTTTCCGGTTTATACTTTGTGGCCTGCAAATTTCTTCATGATTGATATTTTTTACCCAGTCTTGACCACATTTGTAATTTTGCTTATTCAGTTTGCTTGTTTTTTTTATTGGTGTTTGTCCTGTACTGCTGTTATTATATGTTATGAGATCTGAAGTTCGGCTATAAAGATAATAACGTTGCCATACAGAGATGTGTTGTATTTTTATTGTGTAATATAAAGTATATATATATTATATATATATATATATATACACACACACACACAATATATCGGATGCTTCTTTTAAACCTGTATCTTTGGCAGTATTTTGAGTTTGTGCGTGCCCCTTAAGGCAGCTGTTTTTTCATTGTATCTTCACTTGAAAATATAATGATTAAAAAGAAAAAGAGAGATTCCAACACATCTTTTATGCAGCCTATTTATTCAGTCTGTCAGACTGTCAAGTACAGAATATTCTAAGCAGTTCCTGGAAACATGTCTCTTCAACAAATTTTATAGCTTTGCAGATAAGAATTGCACATTACCTATAGAAATGGTATAACAGTGGTAATGTAGCTCTTAAAAAACAAAGCATTTTCAGATGGTAGTTGAAAGATTTAGCTGTTGCTGAAATTATTGTGAGTTTTCAAAAAAATTAGTTTGTACCACCTGCTGTCAGGCTGTTGTAATTAAGGCCCCATTCACACTAAGCGATTTGCAAATCGCGCGTTTGTCGGGCAATTTGCATTTTGCGCGCTATCGTGCGTTTGTCGGGCAATTTGCATTTTGCGCGATATCGCGCAAAAGCTTGCATTGAGCAAGCTGGAATCAAGCTGGCTCCAAAAAGGGTCCTGCTGTAGCGACGCACGACCCGCGACAGCAGGACCCTTTGCCCCATTGCCATGCATTGGAGAGCGATATCGCGCGGTAAATAGCCGCGGTATCGCGGGAATTAGCGCGCAATAAATTGCTCAGTGTGAACGGGGCCTAAACGGCCAGACAGCGGACGGAATGCGGGTGGGCGTTTTTAAATGTCCTAACCCACCCCGCTCGTGCCCGCCGCTAGGCCATGCGCACGAACGGGAAATTGGCTTTGAATGTAAACATCCAGCGATGGCTGTTTACATACAAGCGTTCAGACGTCTGTAGAGACGTCCGATCACTTGTAATATGCGTGCGTTTGTGCGGCCCCCCCTCCGTTGCCGCTGGCGATCCCGAGCTCCGCTGTGCCCGGATAAACTACAGTGCAGACAAGCTGCGGTGCGAAGTGGAAGGTTGGGTTTTTTTTCCCTTTGCTTCGCTTCGCATCGCTTCGCCTGCAGTGTGTCACAGCCTTGAGAGGGAAAAGGAGGGAAGTCTGTCTTAATGCCACCCTTCCTTCAGAGTGACAGTGGCAGTTTCAAGTCCCCTCACTGTATCTGTGTAGTGTGAGGTAAAGTTCAGTAAGGTCATGTGACCTTAGGGCTTGTTGTTGAAGTCTCACTCTCCCTCAGAAACAGGCCCACCAAATTAAGCTTGAAGGATGTCTGGGGAGTATGTTTTAGAGGCAGATGCAGTGAACATTGCACTCCACACATAACAGTCTGTAACACCATTTCGCCACCATGGTCCGCTGTTTATGATGCATTAATACCTGCTGCTAGTGTGTTTGCACACACACGGTGCTGATGCACCTATCTCGGGACAGCAGGCTTTTTTCATGGACGCCAAACATTCTAATTTCCAGCATGTGTCAGAGTGCCCACTTACATTGCTAGGCTCCATCAGAGTGCCCCTTTAGAATCTTTAACCCCATCACTGCCTCGCATTGTGGCTGCCTCTGGTAGTTTGATTCATGTTTTGGTACTGGTACATGCTGAACAAATCGGAACATGTAAATCCTGCTTTTTAACAATTTTCATAATTTTAATGGTAAATTAACTGTTGCACTTTGCTATAGCAGTGCTTTGTAATATTGTTATTGGGTGGTTTGGCAGATTAAACTACAATCCTGTCAGGAGGATTGCAGGTTATCACAAAGGATGTCATTGTGCAGCTCAGAATACATTCCCCGCATTGCTTTCTCAACTGATCACTGTGATAACTTATCTCAGCCTTTCACAGCTGTTTCGTGTGATAAGTTTTCTTTTCGCAGGTTATTAAACAGCCTCTGTGCAGCCGTGAAAAACAAAGAGATCTGCTGAGTAAAGTTAACTCGTGATGTCTCGTTTATCACAGTTTATTAAACGTACACCAAAGAAGGTTAAGCCTTTAAAGCATCCAATACATTTTGCACCAGTTAATACCTGGTATCATCATGAAGTTACTTATTTTGTTTTGTCCTGCAAAATTAGTTTATGCTTTTGATACATTTTCCCAATAATTAATTTATTTGCATGTCTCCCTAGGCCTCTCTTATGGTGCCACACCTAAAATGACATATATTTGTGGTTACAAAATCCTGCATACTTAAAATACTACAAATAAGTATATTCCACATTTGGTCAAAGTCTATTTTTCTTCTGTTTGCCATCATGAAGCTTGTATATGTAACTCTAGCTCCAGCAGAATAAAAATGAGCATCCTTAGCCCACCTACTGGGCTCAGCCTCAGGCTTGGTTCTTTCTTTAGGGTAGAATAAAGGATGGGAGCCAGTCACTCTAAAGATGAACTTAAAATAATTTATTTGCAGACTGCATAAATACCTAATTATGTGCAAGAAAAATACAAAAAATAGTATTTTTGCTTGCACATGATTGGATAGTGGAAGAGCTTCACCTCATTCACTAAGCTAAGTGCAAATTTCCTTGCACAGTGGGCAGCTTATTTGTATCAGTAAATCAACACCACTACCTTTGCATTGGTCTCTGCCTCAAGGAACATATCTCACATTCATACACACATGCATACACATACAAGGGCCAATTTAGACAGGAGCCCATTAATCTACCAGCATTGCATAGGGTAAAAAAAAATATACTCACCCAGTCCTCAGAGACAGCAGCCCTCCCCCAGCCTGTCTTCTGCTGCCGCAATGGTATGTTCCTTGGCATTCTCCTATCCACTATATTGGACATGATGACTCACAGGACCTTAGACCGCTAGAGTGGAGGGGGAGAGACACCCCAGGGACCGGTCTAAGAGCCAGCCAGCTCTGAGGATCAGGTTAGCAAAACTGTTTTACCCTAAGCAAAAATTAGCAGTTAAGTCTTGCAGTGCAGGATTAGCCCCACTGCAAAGGTTTAATACAATTTGTGGCCGGTGTTCTTCTTTAAAGATCTATGTATAAATAACAATGACTGCTTATATATAATTTCTCAACTGTATAACATTGTGATGTCTCATGACAATAATACTTTACCAGGGATTGGGAGAAGGAATCAGCACATCTTATTTCAAACTCAGACTGGAAGAAACACTTCTTCTTAACTGTTAAATCCAGTATAGCCATCCAGACACAAGAATGGCATTACAAGATGCTGACTAAATGTCCCTCTGTCCTTTACAAATCCCTCCCCTTAATATCTGACAGCTGCTGTATATTGGGAACTCCAGAAGGCAGTATGCTCCATATTTGGTGGGCTTGCCTCCAAATATTTGTGAACACTTGACCATCACACCTACACTATAGAGTCAACTAGGGTTGCCACCTGTCCAGAATTCACCCAGAAAGTCCGGGATTTGATTGCTAGGTCCGGGTTTCAGCTGCCATGAAACCAGGACAACTCATTCAAAAGATGTCATGCAGACAGGGGCAACAAGAATTAAGATAGGGGATACTGCCCCGCACTGAAAATAGTCTTGACTGTTATATTTACATACGAATAAGCTGCGACTCCAAAGAAATATCCATGCATCGCTAGAGTGTTGGGGTTTCACTGGAAGAAAAGGTGGCAACCCTAGAGTCAACATTATTTGTGCATCCCTCCAGGTTTTATCCAGTCAATGCTATAACATACAACACACTTTAAGGGAACTGCATGTTTCCAATTGTGTGGTAGCAGTTTAGGAAGGGCCCTTTTCTGCTCAAGTATTACTGTGCTTCTGTGCACAAAGCCAAGTCCATAAAGACATTGTTTGTTAAACTTATTATCACCCTTTCTTTCACATGTGTTTTAAAATTATGGGATTGCAATGGCCAGAGACTCCCGATGTTGCTTTACTCTCCATATTTCCCAGTCCACTGAAGGCTGCTAAAAAAGGAAATGGGCCAGGGAACTTACCATGTTTATGAGAATGGAGAAACAGGTCACCTGCATGACCACTTCCCAGTTTTTATTGCAACATGCAGCAGGATATTTGTGAACACTTGACCATCACACCTACACTATAGAGTCAACTAGGGTTGCCACCTGTCCAGAATTCACCCGGAAAGTCCGGGATTTCATTGCTGGGTCCGTGTTTCAGCTGCCATGAAACCAGGACACCTCATTCAAAAGATGTCAGGCAGACAGGGGCAACCAGAATTAAGATAGGGGCTACTGCCCAGCACTGAAAATAGTCTTGACTGTTATATTTACATATGAATAAGCTGCGACTCCAAAAAAATATCCATGTATCGCTAGAGTGTTGGGGTTTCACTGGAAGAAAAGGTGGCAACCCTAGAGTCAACATTATTTGTGCATCCCTCCAGGTTTTATCCAGTCAATGCTATAACATACAACACACTTTAAGGGAACTGCATGTTTCCAATTGTGTGGTAGCAGTTTAGGAAGGGCCCTTTTCTGCTCAAGTATTACTGTGCCTCTGTGCACAAAGCCAAGTCCATAAAGACATTGTTTGTCAAACTTATTATCACCCTTTCTTTCACATATGTTTTAGAATTATGGGATGGCCAGAGACTCCTGATGTTGCTTTACTCTCCATATTTCCCAGTCCACTAAAGGCTGCTAAAAAAGGAAATGGTCCAGGGAACTTACCATGGTTATGAGAATGGAGAAACAACTCACCTGCATGACCACTTCCCAGTTTTTATTGCAACATGCAGCACCTGGACTGAATTCTCAAACTCTACTCACCTTCAACCCTATTTATACTTTAACCTTAATGTACTATCATAATGGTAAGAGCACATCTGGACCGACCCGGGCTTGAACCTAATGCCGATTTTTTGCTAAAATATATGCACTTGTTTATTGACCATACAGAATACAGTATGTAATATGTATTAAAACCAATGCATATTTGGGTTTGGGGTCCCATTTTTTTCTCTTTGCTATCTCTGCTTATTATGGTCGGCTGAAATCAGTGGTACATAGGGTGGCTTCATGTGACTTCGGGTCGGCCGAACATGCTCAGCATGTTCGGCCGACCCGAAGTGCAGAAGGAGTTCGACTCAGCCGATCCAACATCTGGATCGGCTAAGCCGATACTAAAGCTTTATAATTTAGTCATGTCATGAAGGTTTTAATGCCCACCAGGCAAAAATGGGTTAATGGTCTTCACATAAAGCAATATTTTAACTTCAGTGGACTTTTTAGTTCAACATTCTTGAAGCTTACTTTGTCAGAAAGAAGAAGGGCTATGGCTTAAATTCAACAAATTCCAGCTTGCTTTAGTAAATTTAACAGGCATGTTCAGCTTTTTTTTCTGTTGTTATTCTATATCTTAGTTTAAGAACTGTCTCCTCAACTAAAACAAATACTCCAAGATTCGAAAGCACTAAATCACATTTTTAGAGAATACATTTTTTCTTTTGTTTTCCCTAAGTCTCCAGAGCAGCAAAAAAACACATTATTTAAGCAATTCTGCTTTCTAAACCCCTCCTTTTGCTGTTGTTATGCCACATTTAGTCTTACTATTGACCTCCTCCCACACAACTGGGAATAGGAGTTTCTTACAACACTTTATTATGACTGAGGTTTTACATGGTAAACAAGACAATTCAGCGAGACCAACATGTAAATTTAAGCATGTGGCAAATTGATTTTTGGTTTTAACTTTTCTTTTTTGCGTAACATTTCAGAAGCTCACTCTCCAAAGTGAGGGTCAAAATGTTACATGATTGTGTTTGTAAATGGACCTAAAATCTAAAAGTAAACATGCACAATCCTATGGGTTTGCCACAACGTAGACAAATATTCAAAGCAGACATTGGGGTTTATTTACTAAAGGCATAGAAATTGTTCATTTACCAAAGTAAATATTTACTACCATTTACATTGCTAAGTGAACATTTTATAAATTAATTATAATGGTGCATCACTGTGTATCTACCTCTTCTGCACACTGTAGAGGAAAGAACTGTTTTTTAGGTTGCTTGACATAAAATATGTAGATTATCAAACTGGAAACAACTATAGTATGCAGCAATTTAAATATTAAAAGCAGAAGAGGCAGCTAAACCAGGATTCTCCAATGTATTTTGGCCTTTGTTTCTTAGAACATTAGCCACCGTGTATTTAAAACCTTACTGGTGAAAATAGTTATCTACTGTCCCACTCATAACTAATAATAGACATTATAATACTAATTAAAAGTTTGTAAACTGCAGTGCATATAAAAAAAATACTTAATTATTAATCTTAAAATAAAGTTACTTAATTGTTAATCTTTTTAAAACCATCTTCTTGATAGAGGCACCAAAGCACTTTGCCTTGACAATGTGTATCAGCACAGCCGCTTGTAGTCTTGCACCAGGGAGTGCCTTCCCCCTGCAAAGCAGTAAGCTTCCGTCACGACACATGTGGAGCACACCACTGTTCCTTTTTCCCTCTAACAGTATATTTGACATTATTATTAATAATGATCTTTCCAATTGTGATTACATCTTTATTACTATTACATGATCAGTTGCATTAACATACTCTTTTTTGCCACTTTTGCTAATTGTGGTGATTTCGGACACAAGTTTTCACTAGGGAGGAACTATATAAATATCCTACTTATTATTATATTATCTGATACATGCAATTAAAATAATGTATGTGTGAAGTATGGAGATTGTGGGATATCTGTTTTTTGATGATTTTGTGGTTTAGGGTTTTATATATTCATTTTCTCAGTGGTCCTAAATTTGTATCTAGTGTAAATGCAATCCTTATCAATAAAAACATTCAAGTCTACGAAGTTAATTAAAGTTTTATCATCTATGATCATTATAATAATATATTCCAAAAAAATTTTTTGGAGAACCTTTCTACCCCTTCCAAATTAAAATGATCTCATCTATATATAACTTCCATGTAACAGTTCTATTGTGATAGATGTATTCTGTCTCCCAAGGTTAAACTAGTTGCTAATTTAGTGCTCAAATATATTGTGTGTATTGTGTATATAAATGTGTATTAAAGGGATACCCACTCTCCGTTTTAGAAGAAAAAAGCTTCATACCCTGTGTGTGCCCTGTAATCATATATAATGAGACCAAATCAGTTGTCCCCAAAATGAAATCTTTCTAATGTACCAAACCATCCATTATTTTATTTACATATTTAGTATCTGTCAAGTAATAAATCCCAGGTTAAGGAGTTAATTCCACTAATTACTGGTCGTCCTTGAGTGTTTGAGTGGTGCTCTTGTGAACCTTCACTAAAAATGTTTTACCATCATTCACAGGGTTAAAAATAGATTTTTAAGCTGTGCCACACAATCCTCTTTTCCACCTCCCACAGATAGCACACTCACAGGAACAATTTGCCCAAACTGTAAGGTGAGGTCAGTATGTGCTTAGGAGTTGTCCTTTGCCACTCAGAAAGTACAGAACATCTATCACATCTCTCCACCAATCAGTCAGGAAGCCTCATTCTTAGCAGCAGTGGAATGTTCAGAACATGCTCTTCTCCACAGCAAAAAGGTTTACTCCTAGCATAACAGACCACCTAACCAATAGAAATAAGGAAGAGAGGGCAGGAAAGATCTTTGCAAATACATTTAAAAAAAACTAAATAATAAAACAGGGTATCATGCACCATTAAAACCTCAGTAATAAATCAGCACCGTACGACTAACGTGTTTTGTTTTGAAATACTTATTTTGGGGTGCCATGCCAGTTTTGCATTAATTTCATAAATACAGTAGATGTTAATTCAGTTAACTATTAATGATTTTGACAATTACAAATGCAACACCTACATAGACTATTTACTCTGCAAACACAGCCGATTATACATAACACAAACACAGGGTGTAAACAAAACAGCACCTAATCTCTGTACATATACAGGCATGTTAACTGTTGTCAACAACGCAGTACATTCCAATTTAAATATTTAACCCCTTGGATTTCAGCATGCTTACCCAATTGACCAATTCTGCTTAGAAACATCATGTTTTAAATTAGCTCCGATGTCCCTCAGTCTTAACCCCACTAGTATTGCATCTGTGTAGGATCAAAAATCAGAAGAATGCTACTAAGTAAAATGAACAGATAATTGTATTTAGTTGTCACAACTGTGGGAAGTGGAAAGGAGGTTTGTGTGGCATGGCTGTGAGGTCATACTGTGAGGCCATTGCTATTTAGATCTATTCTGTAAACCACTTGACACAAAGGGGTCTAATCACTAAGCAGCCATAGGCAGCCGAGTGAATGACCGACCTAAAGCAAAGTGAGCCGAACGCTGTTCGGCTATTCACTTCAGGCTGGTACAGCTGATTTCAGCCGTACATCGGCTGAAATCAGCCATACATCGGGTGGCTTTAGGTTGGCCGAACATGCTCAGCATGTTCGGCCGACCCGAAGTGCAGAAGGAGTTCGACTCAGCCGATCCAACATCTGGATCGGCTAAACCGAACCTCCGGCATGCTACTCGCTGCTGTTTGGTCTATTCTTATAGATGCCGAACAGCAGTGAGTGAATAGCCGAATGCCGCTAAGTGGCATTCGGCTCCGCTGTTCTGCTCGGTCCGCTAGCCCGTGCTTCCCACTTCCCTCACAGCTCTGACAAATCTGACATACGTTTGAACCCGTGGCGGGCTGGAGGCTTCGCTATCGAGTGAACCAAGCCTGGGTCATCCACACACCAAAACTGCAACTGGATCTGGTGTCTGCAGGCTAAGAGCCCCGTCTTCCGGAGACACATCCATCTGGCCTCACTGTGCAACGGAACAAACAGGAGTTATCTCCGGCATTACATATAAGTGAGATTACAGCCTTCTTGTGCATGTGCACCCAGGAACCCTGTGGAGTAAACTTCATTTTTGATGAACGGTCTAGAGTGACCTACATGATTATTCAATTTGAATCCCTTTATGGATATCTCTCCTCTCCCTGTTTATGGGTGATTGCTGAGAAACCACCAAATCGCGTGGTCTGCCATACTTTGGGACCTGTGTAGATCGCTACACTGAAGCAACATAAGGAGTGAGTAACCACTTTAATTACAATGATACTTTTGTATCCAACTTGTTTCTTCAGAATTGGATTCACTCACTAAGTGACTGCCTACCACCCATGGAGGGTAATTATATCTATGCTACTAGCTACATTCATTACCGAGCTGCTGTAGGGGAGTTGTTTGAATTTTTTAAGTTTTAAATGTATGTCCTGTGTGGTTTATATTTTTTCTACTTCATTAAAATGTATTATGATGAATTTACATGTGATTAAATACTTATTAGACAGTTCCAACTTTTGGGATTTCCTTTTGCTCAAGGGAATTATTTTATATAGGGTCCTTGCCTTTCTTTGGTAATAGACGAATGTAAGCATCGTTGAAGGTGGGGGGATATGTCTGACTGGTCACTATAACCTTATAAAGAGCTTCTAGCATAGGAGCTATATCGCTTGACAGCAACCGTTAAAATTCAGCAGTGTAGCCATCAGGGCCCGGGGCTTTGGAGCTAGGAGAGTGTTTAATGACGTCAACAATTTCTATCAGAGTGATATCACCATTGAGCATGGCAAGGTCCTCAGCAGATAAAGAGGGTAGCCTGAGAGAGTCTAGGAACTGGGCTCCCGAGGGCAAGTCACCCTGCTCGTGGCCATTCAGTTTCTGATAAAATCTACTATAAATTTCACTGATGGAGGAAGGGTCCGAGTGCACCACCCCTACTTCACCCAGCAGGCGCAAGATATGGGAGTGCGCACGGCCCCCTCGGGCCAGATTCGCTAGAAGTTTACTGGATTTGTTGCCAAATTTGAATAATGCCAGGTCAGACGGGTTTCTAAGTATGGGGTCCTGTTGATGTAGCCAGTGTTTTACCGGATTTGTTGCCAAATTTGAATAATGCCAGGTCAGGCTAAGTATGAGGTCATGTTGATGTAGCCAGTGGTCGCAGACCTGTTTGGCTGACAGCGCCCTCTCCACCTTGCAGGGGGCAGATAGACCCAAGGCTTTAGGTACCGCCGTGGAGCAAAAGGTGCGGAGGTCTGCCGGTTTCACAGATTCTGCAATGCCAATTACCCGCAGGTTGTTGCTTCTGGATCGGTTTTCCAGATCGTCATCCTTATCTTGCAAAGCATGTATGCGCTTGGCCATATCACCATAAGAGCGGTGGGAATCCGCAGCATTCTTTTCCAAATCATTAATGCGTTGCTCCATGGCCTGAATATGCTTATGGTGGGCTTCCATGTTAGCATTGAGTTTCCCCAGGTGCAGTTGTAAAGTGTCAGCTATTATGATGGCAATGTCAGTCTTTAAATGCTTAGTTACTTCAGAGGCAATCAGAGCATAATCAATAGCTGTGGTAGCAGGCTGTGCAGAAGCTGACTCACCTTTTGACATGCCCAAGGTGTTCTCATGCTGCATGTCGGCGGCCATATTGGAATCTTCCCCTCCGTCTGGCGTGTCCTCGGTGAGGGCTCTGCGCACTTTTGGCTGGCGCGCCAGGTATCTCTCCATGGCGGGAGAGCGGTTGGGAGGCTTCGGAAGGGCGACTGGCTGTGCAGGATGTTCCGGTAAACAGGCTAGGGCGGACAGGGGGACGGAGCTCCATGCCGTTCGGCTATAGCATCGGGCACCGGAAGTAATGTAGTCTTTTTTAAACGTGTAGTGGGTATCCACTGTTATTATTACTTTTTATTAATTTTTTTGTCCTAAAAACATTGGTCTCTCTTTTTTTTTATAATTCTTTATTTTGTAAGAACACGAGCATCCAAACAAAGAAAATGCACACAATGCGTTAACATCACAAATCAAGGCTCTCATTTAGCGGTGCCAATAACAGGTTTGATCCCATATGCCTGGATGTTGCAACTTTTCCTTTTAGTCAACATACACAACATTAACAACAACAATAGGATATAAGAGGCTTCGCACCCTAATGTAGGTAGGTATCGCATGCTTCTCTCCCTGAGTCGCCCCCTGCATGGTTATGACTCGGAAGTCCCCTCCCAGCTCCACCCAAATATAGGATTGTGGACATCTGATCCCTTGGGTAGATAGCGGTGGCTCCATGCGAGGCTAACAGGGGTTTCCACATTTTGTATTCCCACATTGACTCGTCAGAATGATCCTATTATGTTCCAATGCTCAGGAGAACATATACACTAGAGACTAACACAGGGTATTGACAGACAGATAGGTAGAAGTATAAAGATAGGGGAAGGCAGTAGGAGGGAAGAGAAGAATTGCACCCTCTCCTATTGGGTTATCCATTTCCAAGTACTCAAGGCATCTGAGGGTCAGTTGGTGAGTCCTGCTCGACCTGCACTTAGTATTCCGGGGAGAAGAAGAACTCCGTCCAGGGAGACCATACCTTGCAAAAAGTGTCATGCGTGTCTCTGGCCGATGCAACCAGGTCTTCCATTCTCCAGATCTCGTTAACCTTTCCCAACCACATGCTCACCGTAGGGGGCCTGGCATTCCGCCAAAGTAACGGAATACAGGCTTTTGCTGCATTAAGTAGGTGCGGTAGTACCGATTTCAGGTAAGCCCGTTTGGGTATCTCATTATGGTGCAAGAGGAAAAATTCCGGGGCCATTGGGATATCTCGGTCAGTGAATGTGGGTAGCATCGACTTGACACCTTCCCAGAAACCCTGAATTCTTGGGCATGTCCAAAAAATGTGGAGCATGGTACCTCCAGATTGGCCGCATCGCCAGCATTCAGGCGTAATTTCCGGCATGATTTTGTGAAGGGCAGCAGGGGTCCTATACCAGCGTGTAAGAATTTTATAATTGCACTCCTGGATTTTGGTGCATCTGGAGGTTTTATGGGCCAGGTATACCATTTTTTCCCTTTGGTCTGGCGTGAAGAATAGCCCCCAGTTCACTTTCCCATTTGTCAAAGTAAGGTGGCACACCGTCTCCCGGGGGTGCATCTAAGAGGGAGTACACTAAAGATACTACATGCCGGAGTGGCGGGCCGGATTCACATTCCCTCTCAAACTCCGTCAGGGGTCTAGCAAAGTTCTCGGCCGGCGGTAATGATCGTAAGAAGTAAGCTAGTTGCACCCTTTGCCAGAAGTTTAGTGGGGACCACTGGGGTTGCTCTGATAGGTCTCCCAGCATTACCCATGCTCCATCTCTCATGAAATGCCAAGCTTCGTGAAAGCCCTCTTCCTGTAGTTTTCGAAAACCCGGATCTCCCACTCCAGGGGTAAAACTTGGATTGCCCAGAATGGTGGAGTAAGGGTGAGGGAGATGGAGATATGTCTGTTACCGGGAAGAGTCTGCGGCATACTGCCCAAGTGGCACCTATGGTGGGATGGTTTCGCACTGGGGTCGGGATGTCGTTGTGGCACCAGGGCAGGGACGCCAGGGGAATTCCAGTAACTGATTGTTCGAGCCCAACCCATTGTTTTAGATCGTCATGTCTACACCAATCTATCACCCTCGTGAGATGACACGCTGCGTAGTATCGAGTCACATCGGGAAGGCTAATTCCCCCGTGAAGTTTATGGCACCGTAAGATCTCCAATTTGAGCCTTGGTGATGGGCCTATAGTTTGCGCATAGTAGAGGGTCTTTTTCTGGCTTTGGAATTACGGTGACATGTGCTTGCAGCGAATCCATGGGGAACGGTACACCTCGGCCCACCGCATTGTACCCTTTCAAGAAGTAGGGGATAGGGTTTCCAAGAACGTCTTGTAATAGGGTAGGGAGAAGCCATCCGGACCCGGAGCCTTTCCCGTTTTAGTCCTGCGTAGTGCAGCACTTAGTTGCTCCCCAGTGATAGGCGTCTCCATGGATCGCACTGCCTCTTCCTGTATAGCCGGCAAAATCCCGATTCAGCTATGTAGTCCGCTATCTTAGTTCTAAGGTCTAGTGTGGCCTGGTGCGTGTTTTGACTTTGGAGATTATATAGGGATGAGTAATAGTCTGCAAATGCCCCTGCTATTTCTGCTGTCTTACACATTTTCGTACCGGATGGAGACAGTATCTCCGCTATGTAGGATTGGGCCTGTTGTGTACGTAACGCTCTAGCTAGCGGCCTGCCACACTTGTCTCCTAATTCGTAGAAAACCCATTTACACCTATTTAACATACTCCTGGCCTTGCCCAAGCAAATGGACAGTAATTGTTCCCGGAGACTCGTTAGTTCCCCAAAGACAGATCTGGCAAGAGACTGTTTGTGGGTTGATTCCAGTCTGGCTATGTCTGCCAGCAGTTCTTCCACCTTAGCCGATCTCTGCTTTTTAAGTCGTGCACCTATTTTAATAAAAGAGCCCCTGATGTAGGCCTTATGGGCCTCCCAGAGGATCATGGGATCACATTCTGCTGTGGCATTGCAAGCAAAGTAAGTGTCTAAATCAGCTGTAATCTCTGCTACTAGGGTGGGATCATGTAGGATAGAGTCATTTAAGCGCCAAGTCCATGCACCCCGCTCCTGTGGCTTCAGGTCGAGGGTCAGGGATATCGGGGCATGGTCCGAGAGTGCAATGACTCCAACGGACGCTTCCCGCACTACTGACAGATCTCTGTGTCCTACTAAGAAGTAGTCTATCCGGGAGTATAAACCGTGTGGATTGGAATAGAACGTGTAGTCACGGTCCTTTGGGTGTAGCGCACGCCAGGTGTCAATTAATTGGAAGTGCTGCAGACATTTTTTTACCCTCCTGAGGGCTGAGTAGGAGAGGTGCGTGGCCGATCTCGAGCTATCTAGAGTGGGGTCTAGGACCATGTTAAATTCACCGCCTAATTCCAGGACCCCCTCCATGAATTCCCTCAACTGTTCCAGGGTAGCTTCCAAAAAAGGGATTTGGCCCACATTAGGCAAGTACACATTTGCAAATGTGCATAAAGTAGGACCCACTCTGCCCTTCACAAAAATGAATCTGCCGTCCGGGCTATATCGTGCCGCTATGTACTGCCACTGTGTAGATCTATGCACCACAATGCTCACCCCCTTACATTTACCTTCCGGAGAACCGCAGTGGTAAGCATGTGGAAAGTGCTGGTTCTGAAACCTGGGAATACTGGAGACCTTAAAATGTGTTTCTTGGATAAAGCCTACCTGGGCCTTTAGGCGTTGAAGTTCGTTAAGGGCAGCCGTTCTCCTCTCCGGAATGTTCAGGCCCTTGGCATTCCAAGACACCACGGTGCAAGATACTGGAGGCATCCTCACTATCGGCTGACGCTCAGAGGAGTGAAAGATTTCCCCTAGGAGAGAGCGAAAGAGTGGAAAGTAGAGAGAGAGGGGAGGGAGGTGAGAGGGGGAGGGGAAAGGAGGGGAGTAGGTTGAGGTGAAGAGAAGATAAGCAAAAGGTTGGCTTAGACCTCAAGGCCTAGAGTGTCTGTGATCCAACTAGAACGAACAAGAAACAGGGAGGGGATTACACGTTAGACAAGGTAAACACACAAAAAACTAGTGGGGTAACTACCCCTAGTTCACTCACCGAAAGGATTAAATCCCCCAGATGAGGCAACCTATGTGGAAGTGTGGCTGGACGAAGCGTGCCTCACTCTACTTCCCCGCTCCACACCAGGACAGTAAATGAGCGGTAAGACCACTCTTAGTAATATCTCAGAATGTTAAGCACCTATATTGTAGACCCCGGGTAACATATTAGGATGGTGAGTTAATGAGGTCTCAGATAAAAAGTACAGCTAACCTAAAACCAAAACAAGGCAACCCAGAGGAATCCCCTCCACCCTCCTCCCAATCTTCCCGAATACCAGTCCTGGCCCGCCATCTGGATTACCACGTACCCTAATGTGCAAGCCGTTAAACTCCGACTAGCACCCACATAAAGATTGCGGGACAGGAAGGTAAGTGTGTTTAACCAGCTCTATAGCATTTAGCACTAGGCAACCGGGAGCTCGACAAACTGCTGGGCAATACATGTAACATACGTTCTTGTCCCCCTGTCAGGGGTCAGGAGTCACAGCAGTGACATTTTCTCTCATGGGCTATGGTATCGAAACAGTTTCCTGTAGTCTCTCGGGCAAGCCTCCACGGCCGCCCATGGGTCCCATGGCAGGGGTGATGACCCAGCTAGTGTTCGTCTGTTTTCGGCGTGTGTGGAGCTCCCTGTCGCCCAGACCTGATGTCGGGGACCACTAGGGTTCGCTGGCTCTACTGTGGGAGGAGGACCGCCTCCGGCGTTGTTGCTGTGGAGGCCGTTGAGGGCGGCCGGATGGTGTCGGTCGTGACCGTAGTCTAGCAGAACCCCCAGGATAATGCTGAAGCCAGTTCGGAACTGGGAAGGGTTCCATTTCCAGGAATTCGAACATTGCAGGTAGGTCTGTCATCTGTCTCAGGGTGAAGAGAGTAGTATTCCTCCGGATAATGAGGTGAAAGGGGAATCCCCATCGGTACACAACCCCTGCTTCCCGCAGACGTGTCAGTAGCGGTTTTAGGATCATCCTCCGCTGTAAGGTGGCCCTGGAAAGGTCTGGCAGAATCCGTACGTGGCCCCATCAAAATCAATTGGCCCCTGGGACCACATTTTGCGTAAAATTTCCTCCTTGACCGGGAACCTTTGCAGTCTGCAAACAATGTCTCAGGGCCTATTTGGATCTTCGGAGCGCGGGCCTAGTGCTCGGTGTGCACGATCTAATTCTATCACTGTAGTGGGTGGATGGCCCAGCAGCATGTTGAAGATGGCCACGACAGTATCATGTACGTTTTCTTGTCCTGTAGCCTCAGGCACGCCCCTGACCCTCAGATTATTACGCCTGTTTCTGTCTTCAAGGTCTTCAATATGCAGCTGCATATCTGATATAATGCCTACTTGTAGGTCTCTCGACTCCTCTAAGGCTTGCAATCTCCCTTCTATGGCCACCGCGCCTGTTTCATTCCCTTTCACCCTCGTGGTCAGATCGGATACGTCTTGCCTCAGACACTGTATGTCTCGACTGTGGGCTTCCTCTATTTTCGCCACCATCGCCTCTAGATCTGCCTTAGTGGGTAATAGTCTCAATATGGCCCCTATATCCAGGTCCGTTTGGGGCCTATAAGTCCCTGGTGTGTCGGTTCTCGTGTCTCCCGCCAGTCCACTTGAGAGGGAAGTCCCTGGGCAGTCATCTGTAGGCCTCTGGGCTGGGGAGGATGGAGGAGATAGATTGGGGCTGGATGGAGAATCGGGCGCGTGTATCGTGTGCAGCGGTGGCTGTGCGCCTTTACCCGAGGCTGCAGCTTTTCCGGGGCCTACCCCCGCGGTCATCGGATTGCTCGGGGAGAAAAAGTTTTTAAGTTTACCCGATGTCTGGGGTCCAGGGGTGTCTGGTGCCTTCTTCTGCCTCGTCCTGTTCATTTTTAGGGTCCGTAGGTGCTGTATATTGTCCCGGTGGTGGAGCGGATCAGGAGAGCAGAGAGAAGATGCGTGTTCACTCCACCATGACCAGGACACGCCCCTGGTCTCTCTTTTAACGTCAGAGTATGTAGTATGTGAATGTCTAAAAGCTAGGTATTCCTGTTAACTTGGGGTCATCTGCTGGCAGTGGTTTTCTGTCCATTTTGGGTGAGGTGTATTAATAAAGTCACCGTGGAATAGACTGACAGACACTACATTGACTTGTGAGAAAAGTGTGAGAAAATTATTTTATGGGGCAAGTGAAATACTCTAATTTGCGTAATTAGAGGCGGCGTGTGACACTGAAGCTGTCATACATTGGCTCTGTTGATCGAGAACTGAGGAATCACATACTGCCGATCCCTCAGTTCCTGATCATCTCCCTGCAGAGAGTGGTGACTCTTAAGTCACCTCTCCCTGCAGATATCTCCCTCATCCCCTCTCTGTTCCTCCAGCGCTGACTGAAAAGGACAGGGAGGGGGTGGGCACAGCTGGCTCTGTCTCTAGTGCTGTAGAGACAGCTGTTAATTGTCGGGATCCATCCCAGCTGCAGTGCAGCTCTGAGCTGTCAGCATATAGCGGGCAATATGCTGAGTTTTGATGTTACATTATAAAACATATTTCAGATCACAGACAGGCAAATTTATCAAAACTGGAGCAGTTGCCCATAGCAACCAATCAGCTTCTCTCTTTCATTTCCAAAGCTTCACTGAATAGAGAAGCTGATTGGTTGCCATGGGCAACTGCTCCACATTCTCTCTGCTCTAGATTTGATCAATTCCCCTGTGAGTGTATAAGTACTTTCTTCAAATGTCTCCCTTTGTTTAATGTTTCAAAACTTAGAAACAGAGCATCATAGTAGATATATATAAGGAATCTAGCAAGTAGAAATAAATCAAAAAGAAATACACTGAATAAAAAAAAGCAATTAGCAACCAAGTAATAAAGTAATGTGCATGGTAAGGCTGATATGATCACACTATATGCACCAGGGGACAGTTATCCATACTTTTTTTTTGTGTGTGGATAACATCAATCTTTGGAAGCCTTCTCAGTTTTGGTAGTACTTATTAAGTATACAACATGGGATGAATAAGTGTAGCAATCCAAGTTCTTTAAAGAACCATGAACAGGAGAGCAGCTGCATCCACAATATCTATTGTATTTTATGGTGGGAATGAAAGGGGAGCAGAGATTCATGCGATGCTCCCATCTTGGGATTATGTCAGCCATACAAATGCATGCATGTATGTCTGCTCTCTTTTACTTTTAGCAGTATTACCTGACACCTACGAGTATGTGCAGGTCCTGGGTGCCTCGTCAGTTGGCTTACAGCTGTTGGGACCTGCAAAAAAGAAGAGGACAGTAAAAACATTAGGCAGTTGGAGGCAAATTTATATTCATATTCTGTCTACTTGTCATTATTATAGTATAGTTATTTATTATATGTTATATAATTATACCATTGACTATAATCCCATATGTTCCAGGTTCGTTGCTACCATTGCTTTGAGGCAAATCCTGCATGTTTGAGGTTCACTGTCCCAGTGAATTTATGATAATTTCACTGGGCCAAATACTTTGTAACCATATTGCACTGCATGGCCTTTGAATTTAGATCAATAGGTTTAAAAGGGTCAATAATGGGGCCAGCCCCCTCACTATAAAAAAAGTGGGTTCCCAGCAGCCATTTGTCAATGTGTGTTGGAGTAGTTTAGGAAAAGCTAACAGACGGTATAGGGTGAGTTATTTGCTTTACAGTGCTATAACATGTTATACTGTGCTGAATTACTATGGATTACAGTGTGGTGAGCTACATATGCTTTTGTACCCCCTTTGTGTTCACAGTTTAGAGACCTAACAGTGCTTTTTAGATTACAGGGGACAATTAGCAGAGGTGGACCTGAAGTTCTCCATCAGGTCCACCTCTGCTGATTGACAGCAGCAGTAGGCGGGTGCAATAGCCAGCCTACTATTTGATATTCCAAATTGAAATGGCCAATAGCAGCCTAGCTATTCATTACTTTCAGAGTAATAGAAACAAATACATAGCAGGGGAATCAGCAGATAATGCTTCCCCTGTTATCTGATGCTTTTTTTTCTTTGTATTCAGACAACAGCCACAAAAAAATAAAAATAAACAGGGAATCGACCGATATCAGGGGGGAGACAGGCTAGGATTGGCCAGGGCAAATGGGGGTCCCTCCTAACATTTATAACGTTTGGGAGGAGGACCCCATGCTGTGTTTATTTATTTGATTACATATTATGGAGAGAACAGTCTTCACTGTGGGGAGGAGCTTGCAGGGCAGAACAGAATGGGTGGGTGGAAGCTTGCAGGACTGTGGAGTAGGATAACTTATTCTCTATTTTACAGCACCCCAGACTAAACTAGCATTATATCCTGCATGTACAGGAGAACATTCTGGGGGTATTTTTTGTTAGCGTGAAGTCGGTCTTTAAACAGTTCAAAGAAAAATGTTCATGCTTTAGTAATAGATATTATATACACATTTTTTTCTGTAACACTTTTTTCTGTTACAGCTTCCCTTGCACATTTTTATTAAACTGTCTTTCACTGTCTTAAAAAATAGTTTTGTCACTGCTAATGGAAAAAGCAGCTAAAGAAAACTAACTTTAGACACATATTTTCACCTACACTGTGCAGTAAACCTTAACATGAAGCAAATGTTACCTAGGAAAGTTAAGCTTTAATACTCTAGCCATCTGCTGCCAGATGTAATTGTCCCGGAATGGACTTGAGTGCTCTACTTTTGCTTGTAAATCATCGCAGAATTTGTTTCAGGTACTCGGCAGGTGCAGAGAAATGGGAGAAAGACAGTCTTCTGTCCATAGCTCTGTACTGCATGCCTGAATTGTAGCCTGGAAACTTTTGGACTGTTTCAACTTATCAACAAAAAAAAAAAACACACTGCTCAATTTTCTCTTGAAGCCTCCTAAGAGATTTGTGTTTTGTATTAATTTATTACAAGTATTTATATAGCACCAAAAATTTACACAGCGCTTTACATAGTGCACATTTACATCAGTCCATGCCCTTAATTAAGGTCTCACAGGCATACATACAAAGCCTGATTTAGACAGTTAACCTACCAGCATGTCTTTGGAGTGTGGGAGGAAACCAGAGTACCTAGAGGAAACCCACGCAAGCACAGGAAGAACATGCAAACTCCTTGCAGATAGTGACCTGGCCAGAATTCAAACCAGGAACCCCAGTGTTGCAGGACATGTTCCATTAAAGTGTATGTCAAGCCAATAACATGTTGTCTTGTTTTAGATAGTCCTGGGTTTTTCTTTTTTATCTGGAGCTCCATAAATGAAATTTAACCTCACTCCCTGTCCCGCTAACAAAAGTTTCACCACACCACTGGAAGAACACAAGCAGAAAAAAATATGACAGAGCTTCCATTCTTTGCTTGTTTCTACTAAAGAAAAGCATTTTTTTCTTCTGTGTTGCTGTTCGATAGTAACCCTAACTTCCTGCATATGAAACATTGGGGTCTATTCACGAACCTGCCGAAGGATCTGGCAGTAGCTTCGGCCGATCCTTCGGCTAGCTTCGGCCCCAGGACCCCTTCGGTTCAGGAGAACCGAGGGGGTGCTGTACGGGCTATTCACAATAACCCGTACAGCTCCCGATCACGGCCGAGCGGCTCAGTCGAGCACTGAGCCGTGCTGAAAGACGAAGCTGGCCGAGCGGCCGGCCATTGGCCGGCCGACAGCCTGCTTCTGACAGCTGGGCGGAGCCAGCCGTGATCTTACGGCTGGCTCCGGCCACTTTCAGAGAGATCAGCATCCCTGGTTGCGAACCAGGGACACTGATCTCCAAATATCTGGCTCTCCCTGGCACCCCGGGAGACTCCTGCTCCCGGCCGCCAAGGAGAAAAACCCCGCTGTGTCTTTTTTCTTTATTCTGACACGGAGCGATGTCAGAATAGAGAAAAAAAAAAAAAAAAAAAAATTCCCATTCAAAAGCATTGGGACATTACTATTGGCTATTTCAATTTCAATAGCCAATAGTAAACTAGCATTGTACCCGCCCTCTTTTGCAGTTCCCCATCAGGTCCATCAGCAGAGGGCGGGTACAATGCTAGTTTACTATTGGCTATTGCAAATTGAAATAGCCAATAGTAAACTCTCAATGCTTTTGAATGGGAATTTTTTTTTTCCTCTATTCTGACATCGCTCGTGCCAGAATGAAGAAAAAAAGACACAGCTGTGTTTCTCTCCTTGGCGGCCAGGAGCGGGGGGCTCCCGGGGCCCCAGGGAGAGTTTTTACATTTTTTTAACTTTTTTTTTTTTACAGCAGCAGAGCCGCCGGACAATAGGAAACTATTGGGCGGAGCTAGCTGTCACTGCTAGCTCTGCACAATCGTTTTCTATTTACTTTTTTCTACTTTTTTCACTCTTTTTCTGTTCTGCTCGGTGCCTCTGAGGGACCGAGCAGAACAGCCGAGCCAAATGCCGCTCGGCGGCATTCGGCTATTCTCTCACTGCTGTTCGGGATCTTTCAGAATAGCCCGAACAGCAGTGTGAAGCCTGCCGGAGGTTCGGCTCAGCCGATCCAGATGTTGGATCGGCTGAGTCGAACTCCTTCTGCACTTCGGGTCAGCCGAACATGCTGAGCATGTTCGGCTGATCCGAAGCCACACGAAGCAAGCCGATGTACGGCTGATTTCAGCCGATATACGGCTGAAATCAGCCGTACCAGCCTGAAGTGAATAGCCGAACAGTGTTCGGCTCACTTCACTTCTGATCGGTCATTCACTCGGCTGCCCTCGGCAGCTTTGTGAATAGACCCCATTGTCAGCAGGACAGGATGTGATGGTAAATCTCTCTAAGAGATCTGATAGTCGTAAAAACCTGGCAGGGATTCTAATCGTTCACCATCCTATCCAAAGCAAAAAAGGTTTGGCTGGACATATCATTTAAAAAAAAAACCTTTTTTTCTCATTTCTGCTAACATTTTAAAGGACAACGTTATAGGTTATACATGGAGTGATTAAAGGTAGGTCATCATCCCCATTATCATTGATACATTTTTTTTTACTTACTACAAGCATTATAACACATGGTAATATACATTGGGGGAATTTATCAAAACTGGAGCAGACAGAATATGGAGCAGTTGTCCATAGTAATTAATTCACTTTTCTGTTCAGTTTGTTCAGTTAAGCTTTGAAAATGAAAGATAGAAACGGATTGGTTGCCATGGACAACTGCTGCAGACTCTGCCTGCTCCAGTTTTGATAAATTCCCCTCATTGTATTATGGCACCCAATGCATGTCAAATGGGCTGCCAATGCAACCCAGTATGTCCACAACTACACCTGACCCTTTTCTGGGAATGCAGCACAGCTCACAACATATGTAAATTTACTGCAATGTGATAGTGTGAATATAGCCTTAAAGGTAATTTTATGATTAGTATGCTCTGGTTCTGTCTCATAGTCTTCAGCAGGGTATGCCCAAGCATTTACTTATTAACCTTGCAAGGGGGCAACAGCAACACTTTCCTCTCGCAAAAAAAGTGAAATGTCTGCCTACTGCAAAAATTATATTCAGTGGTAATTTTCCACTGAATATGAACATGAAGGCATATGAACATGAAATAAAACCAGTTATTGATTGTTGAGACAACAACCTCACTTCTTCCTTTATCCACTGTCTAAAGCCAACCATTACCGTATTTTCAGTGTTGTGTTCAATCACATTTTAAAAAAATATTTTAATGAAAAAATTGTTTAGGATGGGAAAACTTTGTACACATTACATATCTAATTCAAATTATGGTTGTTTTTTTTAGATATAATTTATGGTGAAAAATTAAAATGAAACCTTAAATGGAAAGTAAAGATCGTTTTTAATTAATTGCAGTGGACATTTCTTTTAAAGTTTATCAGTTTATAAATTGATTGAATTTTCAATAAATGTAATCCTGACCTTCCAATACAACATTTACTGTGCATGTACAGTATAATAAGAAAGCCAAGAACTAGTCTCTGCACTTGTTGACTGCTTATGCACTCTTAAGGTCTAGATAACTTTGGGGGTTATTCACAAAGCTGCCAAAGTGAAGTGAGCCAAACGCTCTTCGGCTATTCACTTCAGGCTGGCTGGTCATACATCGGCTAGCTTTAGCAGCACTTCGGTCAGCCGAAGTGCAGAAGGCCTTTGACTCAGCCAATCCAACATCTGGATCGGCTGAGCCGAAGCTCCGGCAGCTCTCTCGCTGCCGTTCACCCCTATTCACATAGAGGCATAGAGGCATTCGGATAGCCGAATGCCGCCGAGCAGCATTCGGTTCGGCTATTCTGCTCGGTACCTCCATGGTGCTGAGAAGAATAGGAAGTCAATAAAACAAGTTGAAAAAAAAAGTAGAACAAAAATGTTTAATAATGTAAATAAATAATACATAAAAAAAGAAAAATAATAATAATAATAAATTGTGCAAAGCTAGCAGTGACAGCTAGCTCTGCCCAACTGTTTCCTATTGGCCAGGACCTGCTAGAGTCTTCTAGTAGGTCCCGGCCAATGAATAACAACTGGGCGGAGCCGGTCCTGATGTCACGACCGGCTCCGCCTAGTTGTCATTGTTTATTGACAGTTCAGCATTCTCAGGCCATTTGGGGATGCTGATCTGTCATTACAACTGGGCAACTCCGCCCAGCTGTCAGTTGCGAGGCCCTAAACGCCCCACTTAATATGCCTTTGGCTCGGCTAAGCCACTCGGCCGCCTTCGGGAGCTGTACGGGCTAAAGCTAGCTAGCCAAAGGATCAGCCGGAGATATGGCTGTTCCTTCGGCTATCTTTGTGAATAACCCCTTTGTCTTTACTAAGAGAGGAGGAGGAAAAAATGAAAATAATAACTTGTGGGAAACATTTTTGAGGTGTTCTTACATTTAACACAGTAATATAAATTCAAATTCCCTCCCTTTTATTTTTTTTCTTTTCTCCCCGGATGAATATATTCTTATTATCAGATGTCATAGCCTTTAATTATTGACTGAACATTTTATTAAGGCATATAAATGAAATAATAGCATATTCATTTCAAATGTGTTTATATTCTATGAGGAATTTGACTTGGTCCTTTTTTTGTGCCCCACTGCCAAAAATGGACTAGTAAAAAAGAGCTGCAAAGCAATATATTTCTATGAGTCTAAATGAGTATGTTTATGTTGTTTCAAGATTGGTAGCTGAATAAAGGGGTTCATGTATCTTTTTATCCTATGCCACCTAAGATGTTGGATTACACTTTCAGTCTTTTGAATTCAATACCTCTGTTAGCTATTCTTAAATAGAGTTTCATATTCTGAGCATACAGCATCTTGCCAGATATTTGCATGATCATATTCATAGCATTAAATATAACCAGACTTTTTTTTAAACAAGAGCAGTCACTGAGAATTAATGATTTCATTTTATTAACAGTGGTTAAGAAAAAATGAAATACAGAAATGTGTGCAGACTGTTCTATTTAAATATATATATATATA
>NW_017308563.1:71755-82267 GCF_000935625.1 Nanorana parkeri | reverse complement strand
ATATATATATATACACACACACACACATATATATATATGGGTTTATTTAAAATAAGAAACCAAAATATGCAAAGGTACCAATTAGAATTCATGATTCAACTTCAGAATCTTTAAATGATTGAATGTCAGTGTGTAACTATAGATACAATTTAAACATTATGGGGTCTATTCACTAAGCTGCCGAAGGATCTAGCTGTAGCTTTGGCTGATCCTTCAGCTAGCTTCGGCCCCAGGACCCATTCGGTTAAGTAGAACCGAAGTGCTGCTGCACGGGCTATTCACTACAGCCCGTACAGCTCCCAAAGTCGGCCAAGCGGCTCAGTCGTGCCGAAGGCATATGCTTCGGCTTGACTGAGCCGAGGTGAAAGCCGGAGCTGGCCGAATGGCTCCGGCCACTTGCACAGACAGATCAGCGTCCCTGGTTACCAGGGACGCTGATCTCCAGACAGCCCAACTCTCCCGGACGCTCCGGGAGTCCCCCACTATTAGATAGCAGAACCCAGCCGCCTGGGAGAGAAACACTTTCTAGCAGAAAGGTTTACTCTGCTTGATCGAGCAGAGTAAACCTTTCCCTGCTCTGTTTTATTTTTTTATCTTCTGACATCGGAGCCGTTGGATGCCGTTAGAATAAAAACAATCACTATAGGAATACATAGCTAGATTCAGGTCACCTCAGCAGAGGGGACCTGAAGTTCTCCATCAGGTCCCCTCTAGTGATTGACAGCAGCTGAAGGCGGGTGCAATAGCTAGTTTGCTATTGGCTATTGCAAAGTGAAATAGCCAATAGGAATTTAGCTATGCATTCTCATGGTGATTTTTTTTATTATTCTGATGGCAGCAGAACCGCCTGGCCAATAGAAAACAGTTGGGCGGAGCTAGCTGTCACTGCTAGCTCCAACAAATCATTTTCTATTTTATTTTTTACTACTTTTTTAACTGTTTTTCTATTCTGCTCGGTACCACAGAGGTGCTGAGCAGATTAGCCGAGCCGAATGCCGCTCCGCAGCATTCAGCTATTCACTCACTGCTGTTCGGCATCTATGAGAATAGGCCGAACAGCAGCGAGTAGCCTGCCGGAGGTTCGGCTTAGCCGATCCAGATGTTGGATCATCTGAGTCGAACTCCTTCTGGACTTCGGGTCGGCCGAACTTGCTGAGCATGCCCATACATAGTATTTGAGGTTGAATAAAGACATTAGTCCATCAAGTCCAACCTATAGGATCTCATTCTTATAGTTAATTTTAAACAGTTTGTCGCTGATGTTGCTTTCACATTTGAACATCTTGTACATAAAAATCATATCCCCTCTTAATCTCTTCACCTCCAATATGAACATGTTTAAATTTATTAGCCTCGTCTCATAGCTCTGGTCCTCCATACCCCTAATTAGCTTTTTTGTAATGGAGCTAATTTTAAATAGTTTGTCGCTGATGTTGCTTTCACATTTGAACATCTTGTACATAAAAATCATATCCCCTCTTAATCTCTTCACCTCCAATATGAACATGTTTAAATTTATTAGCCTCGTCTCATAGCTCTGGTCCTCCATACCCCTAATTAGTTTGGTTGCCCTTCGCTGGACTTTTTCCAACTCAAGGACATCTTTTCTTAGTACTGGTGACCAGAACTGGACCGCGTACTCCAGATGAGGTCGAACCAATGATCTATAAAGTGGCAAAATTATAGACTTGTCCCTGCAATACATCCCCTTTTTAATACAGGACAAGACCCTGCTAGCTTTGTTTACAGCAGCCTGGCACTGCAAACTACCTTTCAGTTTGTGGTCTACAATGACCCCCAAATCCTTCTCCATTTCTGACTTCCCCAGCGGCATACCCATAATTGTATAACCCATTTGTTTATTTTTAATTCCAAAGTGCATTACTTTGCATTTATCGACATTAAACCTCATCTGCCACATTAATGCCCACTCCCCTATTTTATCCAGGTCCTCCTGTAATGTTATAGTGTCTAAGTCCGTGTCTATTACCCTCCCTATTTTGGTGTCATCCGCAAACACGGAAATATCGCTGTTAACACCCTCCCCGATGTCATTAATAAATAAGTTGAACAATATGGGACCCAGCACAGAACCCTGAGGCACACCGCTCATTACACTAGCCCAGTCTGAAAAGGTGCCATTTACAGATACCCTCTGGACACGTTCCCGTAGCCAGTTCTCTATCCACGTACACACCACCTCATCTATGCCCATAGCCCTCAGCTTGTGTAGCAAGCGTTTGTGTGGTACCGTATCAAAAGCCTTTGAGAAATCCAGATATACCACATCCACCGGCTTACCTCCGTCCATATCTCTACTTACCCCCTCATAAAAAGTTAGCAAGTTAGTTAGGCAGGAACGGTCTTTCCTGAACCCGTGCTGATTGTCATTAACTATCCCGTTTTCCTGAACAAATTCTACCAGATAATCCTTTATTATGCCCTCTAGCATTTTACAAACTACCGATGTTAGACTGACCGGCCTATAGTTCCCAGGTTGGCACCTTGCCCCCTTTTTGAATATTGGGACTACCGTAGCCCTCCGCCAATCACTGGGGATCCTACCAGTCATTAAGGAGTCCTTAAAAATGAGGATTAATGGTCTAGTTATAACCTGGCTTAATTCCTTAAGTACCTTGGGGTGCAGGTTATCCGGACCCACTGCTTTGTTTGCATTGAGCATTTTAAGTCTTTGTTGTATCCCGGTTTCCGTCAACCACTGGGGTATATTTTGAGTTAAACTGGGAGTTTTATCATGTGTGTCAAACCCGTTTCCCTCCTGAGTGTATACTGAGGAGAAAAAAGTGTTCAGCGCCTCGGCCCTCTCCTTGTCGTTTGTGACCAGCTTCCCGCTTTCTTCCTTTATTGGGACTATCTGCTCCTTTCTCACCTTTTAACTGTTAATATATTGGTAGAATTTTTTGGGGTTCGTTTTACTATCTATGGTGATATGCTTTTTGCACTCAATTTTAGCTGCCCGGATTACTAGTTTGCATTTTTGTTATATTCTTTGTAGTTAAGGAACGCCACTGCCGTCCCCTCTGTCTTATATTTTATAAATGCAGCTCTCTTGTCTTTGATGTGTTGTTTTACAGTTTTATTAAGCTATATAGGTTTAGTCTTTGATCTTTTGCTCCAAAGGTATACTCTTTAAAGTAGCAGTATGTAGTGTGTTTTTAAAACAATCCCACATCTGGTCTGTGTTTAGGTTGTGAAATAAGTTTTCCCATTTTATTTCCCCCACTAGGTTGCGCAGCTTATCAAAGTTGCCCCTTCTGAAATTTAGGGTTCTTGTCCATCCAGCCCACTTCCCTTTTCTGTATTCAATATTAAAAGTAATCACATTGTGATCAATATTACCCATTGACTCCCCAATTACAATATCCTTGATTAACTCTGCATTATTAGTGATAATTAGATCTGGATGGCAGATGGCATTTTTTCTGGTCGCAGTCTCCACCATCTGGTCCATGAAATTGTCTCGCAACATGTTCAGAAATCGGCCCGCCTTCGGCGAACCCGAGGTTCCATTGGCCCAGTTGATGTCCGGGTAATTTAAGTCATCCATCACGACTACATTGCCCTCTCTCCCAGCTATTCCTATCTGGGAATGAAGGTTTACTTCCCCCTCTTCCCCTATATGTGGAGGTTTATAGCAAATACCCATGAGAAGTTTACGGCAAGTGTCCGTCATATGTAGCTCCATCCATAAGGTTTCCACGTCTTCCCCATTATTTGATGCGATATCGTCCCTTATATGCATATTTAGATTATTTTTACATAAATGCAACCCCCCCCCCTTCTCCCCCCTCTGTCCCTCCTAAACAGGTTATACCCCTCTATATTAGTAGCCCAGTCATGCGTGCTGTCCAGCCAGGTTTCCGCTATACCCACTATGTCGAAGTCCTCTTCGATTATCCTAATTTCAAGCTCTTCTATTTTATTTGCCAGACTTCTATGTATGTACATACATTTAATTCCTCTCTTTTTGTTTGAAAGTTTACAAGTTTACTTCCTTCTTCTTCACCACTATTTTTATTGTTCTGCCTTGATTTTGGTCGTCCGTTGGTAGTTATATTTACTTGTGCCAATGCTTTCTTACTACTTTCTGTGTTATTTTTGCCTATGTTTAATTTATCTAAATTTAATTTAAGTAATTTTATACCCTCCACCCCACTTTCTAGTTTAAAAGCTCCTCCAGTCTTTCTACCATTTTCTCCCCTTGGAATGCTGCACCTTCCCCATTAAGATGCAGCGCGTCTCGGCTGAAGAGCCGATAGCCGACTGCGAAGTAAGCCCAGTTCTCCAGGAAACCAAAACCTTCCTTCTGACACCAGCTCCGGAGCCACTTGTTAAGCTCCCTCAACTTGCGCTGTCTGTCCGGAGTGGCTCGAGGCACCGGCAGTATCTCTGAGAAAACTACCGTGGAGGTCCTTTCCTTCATCCTCGCACCTAGGTCTCATACACCTTTGATTATCGTGCGATCGCGATTAATCGTATGAGATCGCGTTTTCGTCCAATAATCGCAAGGTGCATGGGCAGTGTACAACCGCAAATACTGTACAATTATACAACTTTTGACTTTCAAGCATGTTTGAAAACTTTGGTCGATCGTACGATTATTGCAAGGTTAGTGGTGTTTCCTTACGTCAAAAATCGTACGATCTACACTGTTCATGCGCAAACGAAAATACGTGCAATTGATTACTGCAATTCATCCAGGTGCTTTTCTTTAATTACGGCTAATTGAACCTTGCGATAATCGGGGCATAATGGGGCCGTCGTGCGATCAGGGTTAAGGTGGCCATACAACTTATGATTATCGGACAACACTTTTCGTCAGATAATCATCAGTTGTATGGCCACCTTAACCCTGATAGTTTTAAATGAACTATAATTATAGACAAAAAAAACTAGAGCTCAACAGCAGATAACTCTTTCCAGCATTTACCACAACATTTTTAATTCCTTTTGGAAAAAAAAAATTAAGCCACATAATTAAAGTTGACTGTTGTAAGTACCCCCAGAAGTGTAATATTATTTGCTTTAACTGTAGCTGATTCTTTTTTTACAGGAAGTGGAAAAATATTGACTTTACAGGCAGAAATAACAGGTAATGCTGTCAGGTGACAGCATAACGTATGTCATCTTTGATTCTGCATACAGTTAGCCTTAGCCTGCATTTACACCTAGGGGACAGCATTTTCACTTGTTTCTAAGCCTATTTTCTCTGCACATTTTTGCACTTTTTTTTTTGTGTGCAGTTTACATGCGTATATTAAGTCTTGCATTTTTGCAAGCAGATTGTGACACATTGATGTAAATGGACAAACACACTTAAAACATGTAAGCATGTAAAAATAATTGTGTCATGCATTTTTGAGCGTTTCCATTGAAGTCTAAGGGGCCCAGAAGTGCTTAATCTGCCATAAGGAAGTTCATGTAATTTTTTCCAGTGATCGGCATTTTGCTACAAGCGAGAAAACATTCATATGTAAACAAAGCCATAGAAACTAATTGGATTCTGTGTGCTTTTTTTAGGACAGAAAAGGCGCTACAAAATGCTAGGTGTGAATGAGGGCTTAAACTGAGCATGCAATCATCGCTCTTTTTACAACTGGTTTAATAAATAAATTGTTTTACAAATTCAACCCAATAAACATTCAGATATATAGTAAAATTCTGCTTTGTTAAAGGAGAACTATGGGGTTAAGGCTTTTCCCCATCGTTCTCCTTAGGGTAACGGGAGGACACAAACTAGCGTCCTCCCGTGAAAAGCACTCACCTCATAGTTCTCCTTTAATGTGACATTTTACAAGATTTCCCTCTGCTGAATTATAATATACACAATTAGCCTGCCAAAATAGAACTGTACATTCCAAGTTGACCAATTGTGGGGTCTATTGTGGGGTCTATTGATTCAGTTTTTTTCACCCAAGAGTGATACATTTTCCATTGGAAGACAATTAGAAAAATGTGCCAAAAAATATGTCGTCTTGGGTAAAACAAAACATAGGAAAACGCCCCTGAATTTTGAAGGACTGGGGTTTCCACTAGAAAGGAAAACACATGGTGGCTATGTAAGCAGAAAGTTACACCAAAAAATGTATGAAAGATGCTGTTGGTTTTAAGCACAGAAACAATCTGGCATTTATTTTTGCTGCTCAGTTTCCTAAAGCTTAGCTTGCTTTTGCTATAGGTGTAGCTCCTTTTAACAGACCATAGCTTAAACATTGGGCAAGGAACAAGTTGCAATGGTCTATAGAGAATGATGTAGTGGCAGAAAGAAACTGTCAACAAATGCTTCTTTCATAGCCAGCTCTTTTGCTTTTAATATAATATTTTAAATATTTTAAAAAGCAAAGTCTAAGGTACAGTGTCAACTATGCCAAATAAACAAAATTTAGCACTAAACTATATGTAAAACCAAACAACTTAATTAATTTGAGCTTTTAAATGTTAAAGTATTTTCAAAAGTAATTTTAATTATTTTTCTGCTTTTATCAAGTTAATACCTGGTGATCCTGCCACAAAGGTCCTTTTGAAGTCACTTCCTGATATAAGGTGACAACACTTTGACCCTGTTTCAAATTGTGCCCTTGTGTTGTCACCATGTCACATTCTCTCCCACAAGACCACAAGCAGCCATGCTGATAGATATTGCACATGCATGATCGATCCACTCTTGTCACCATCAGCAAACTGGCCCTCAGAATGCCATATAGTCAATGCTGGCGGGCATGAATGTAGGCAGCAAAGAGGTTGCAATAAATCAGAATTACTGTTGTGGAAATTTTATTATACGGAATTATGTGGACATTGTATTCTAGGATGTGTGTGTTTTATAGGTTGTCATCTGTCTCCCTGTGTCGGATTTAGCCGAGGAACTCTCTAGCAGAGCGTACTTGGGTTGAATCGGGACCAGCGGTAAAACCGTCAGTGTGAAAACCTTCTCATGGGCTTGGAGACGTGTTCGCGGTGTGTGGAGGCGTTTGCCGGTTTGTGAGTACTAAGTGCAATGCGCTGGGCTCCTTGCCTTCAAACATCTGTACACATTAGCGAAGTGGAGTCCGTATAACGAGATGCGTATTATATCTCTATTGCAGACTGCGCTATCCCTTTTGGATACATATCTGCTTTTATAAGAAGACATCGATATATGCCTTGTCCGTATACTGGTACCGTATATAGATAACCGCATCAGCAATGTCTTTTCAGATAGTCTCAAACCTATCCGAACAAGTAGAATGATTGTACTGGATACTGGTCACTCTGAGCAGTATCTAGTAGGATCCATGCTGACGATGATGCGGGATGGGCAACCAAATGGCTGGTCGGGGACAATGGACATGACTCATCCTACCTTGTTACAGGGATGAGGTGTGTGCATTTCCCTGCCCAGCCATCTTGGTGTAGTCCCCTTTTGATATGTACCTGTATTTCTGGGTTGACTGGCTAATGTTGTAAAGCCGCCTCCCACTGGGTGTCGTCCTTTTGCCTTAATAAAATGAAGGAGTTCGGGTCAGCTCGGCCCTTTTCTACTGACTCCAGCTTGAAGCAGCATCGTGTCTGACTCTCTCTGGTGCTAATGAAATACTTCATCCCTTATACAGAAAGAGCTGAATGCAGCGTGCTTTTAGCAGCAACCCGATTGTTTGTGCTGGGCGCATTTTAATACCGAACTTGTACCATTTAGTGCACCGGAGATTCCTGCGCAAAGTCCAACCAAAACTATCCATAATAATTACTAAGATGCAACAAAAGATGAAAACATGTCAAATCTGTATTTTTTAAAATAGCAATTATTTTTAAAGATTGTTTAACTACCTCCCGGCCAGCCGCTTTGCCTGGCCAGGTAGGGGATCTAAACACCTGGTCTTCAAGCAGTTAAGAAAAACTAAAGTGTCTATTCACAAAGCTAGCCGAAGGATCAGCAGAAGCTTCAGCTGATCCTTCGGCTAGCTTCGGTTGTGGGAGCCCTTCGGTTCGCTGCTGCACAGGCTATTCACAATAGCCTTAAGCTGCCCATACACTGCTCGATTCTCGTACGAGAATCGCGGGAAATCCCGCAATCGTACGAGAATCGAACAGTGTGAACGAAGACGTGCGACCGTTTCTACTGTACGGTCGCATGTCTTTTGTCTAAGGAGCATGTTAGAAAACCAGCCGAGAATCGTACGATTTTCGGCTGGTTTGAACAGTGCTCGGGAGACAAATGCCGAACGGGCCGGTGTGTGCATGCGCACACTGCCCATTCAGCATTGCGGTCAACGGAAGCCCGCCCCTCAGGGGGACGGGCTTGCGATGATCGAGAGTGCGATCTGCCTGTCCAAGATGGGCAGATCTTACGTTTTTTTAATCACTTTACAACCATCGCAAGACTAAGGTCTTGCGATGGTTGTACAGTGTAGGCCACCTTTACAGCTACCGAAGGCGGCCGAGCGGCTCAGCGGCCGAGCAGAGCCAGCCATGATCTCGGGGCTGGCTCCGCCCAGTTTTAATGGCAGCTCATTGCCCCCTAATGACCTAAGAATGCTGATCTGTAAACAATAACAACTGGGTGGAGCCGGCCGTGACATCATGACTGGCTCCGCCCAGTTGTTATTCATTTGCCGAAACCTGCTAGAAGACTCTAGCAGGTGCCAGCCAATAGAAAACAGATGGGTGGAGCTAGCTGTCACTGCTAGCTCCGTCCAATTGTTTTTTTTTATTGTGTTTTTTTCTATTTTTGAAATCTTTATTTTTTAATTTGTATTATTTATTTACATTTTTAAAAAAAATTTCATCTCTTTTTTACAACTTTTTTCACTATTTGCTATTCTGCTCGGTACCACAGAGGTACCAAGCAGAATAGCCGAGCCGAATGCCGCTCAGCCCCCCACCAAGCATGTGCGTTCGGCTTGGCTGTTTACTTTGGCTGCCTTCAGCTAAAGGCAGCCTTTGGTTTGGTATAAATTACCAAATAAACTGGAATTCTACCTAACTGCACAGTGTATTGGGGGGGTTATGTATGTAACATTTTAACCCTCCAGCAATGACACAATTAACTATGGAGATAGGTAAGAAATGAGAGAATGCAAAGGAAGCTAATTAGAACTTGAATAAGAACAAATAGGAATTAAGTAGGATAAATAATGTAGAAATGGTTAATGTATAGCAAAATACGTGTTAAGCATGGGGTTAATCAACAAAAAAAGGTATCACTTTTTCTAACACTGGTACTCTGCTGCAGCTCTTCCACATACAGATCCCAGTCAGTGAGGGCGCTGATGTGATCTGCACAGGTACAGCATATATTTTGTAATTAGTTACACAGAATAATCACTGACACTCATAATTAGCTACTAAAGTGATCATTTAGTCAATCTGCTCTGATTATTGGCTCCTGATTGTAGGACCAGGACTTGCCCACAGTGACCCTTAAGGTGCCATACACTTTACAACAAAAGTCTTGCGAGGGTTGTAAAGTAATTTAAAAAACGTACGATCTGCCCATCTTGGACAGGCAGATTGTACCTGCGATCATCTTGTGATGATTGCAATGCTGAACGGGCAGTGTGCGCGCACGCACACCGGCCCGTTCGGCAGTCATCTCTCGATCATGTTAAAAACCAGCAGAAAATTGTACGATTCTCGGCTGGTTTTCCAACATGCTCGAAATACAAAAGTCGTGCGACCGTACATTAGAAATGGTCGCACACCTTCCATACACTGCACGATTCTCGTACGATCGCGGGATTTCCAGCAATTCTCGTACGAGAATCGTGCAGTGTATGGGCACCTTTAGGCCCTATTGTAACACATCATTTTATGAGAATAGAGGTTAAGTGAACAGGTACGGGGTAAGGGCTAAAGAGTTTTGACGTAATTTTGCATATCCAGTTTTCAGCTTAAACTTTTTTGTTGCCACTGAAATAAGGCATTGCCTCATCCCCCCACCCTGCTGGTACTGTAGCTTTTTACAGTTCCACAGATAACACAGTTTTGAGGTTTCAACATGTTTGGTATCACTTTTTATTTTACTATTTATTTTATATTTTACCAAAAATGGGGATAATATTTTTTGTGTTTGCACTAAATGTAATATGAATGCATTTTCAACTTAAATTGTGGGTTTGATAAACAGTTTTGCTAATATCGCGTGACATAAAATATTGTAACTGCCATAATTTTTTTCTACAGTGTTTCTGCTTTTAGAAAATAGAACATTTTTAACTGTTTTAGGTAATCTTCAGGCATATAATGGGCAATTTAACATAGGCTATACTCACAAGATGTCCTGCACTGTCCCCTGCAGACTCAATACTCCTGACCATGGCTCCTTTTTCAGCATTATTCAACCCACTTCCTGTGAGCCCAAAGAATCAAGGTTTTGCTCCTCAACCTAGACCAGTGATGGCGAACCTTTTTGAGCCGGAGTGCCCAAACTGGATCACTAAACCAACTCATGTATCTCAAAGTGCCAACCCTTCCTGAATATTCTCAGGGGGGCTCTGCAGTTCTGAGGTGATC
>NW_017308563.1:69695-70691 GCF_000935625.1 Nanorana parkeri | reverse complement strand
TCGAAAGTTCGACTCCCATTGACTTGCATTAGGTTCGAGTTCGTTTTCTAACTTTTCGGCAGTTCGGGTGTTCGAATATGAAGCGAACATGGGGGTGTTCGGCCAATCACTACTTCTGTGTTCCAGGAAACTTTGTAGTGATAGAGAGGGATCTGGTGGAACAGTTAGGTTGTGTGATAGTGATTTTACAAATTTCCTAATTTTCCCAGCAGTGCAGGAGTGCCTCTCAATTGATGCCACTACATCAGGCGCCAGAACTAGAAGTTGAAATTCGATTTATATTTGCATTTATTATAGTATTTCTGCCAGTCTAATAATGGGAAAAAATGCTATATACAGGTGAAACTCAAATAATTAGAATATCGTGCAAAAGTTCATTTATTTCACTAATGCAACTTAAAAGGTGAAACTAATATATGAGATGGACTCATTACATGCAAAGCAAGATAGTTCAAGCGATGATTTGTCATAATTGTGATGATTATGGCTTACAGCTCATGAAAACCCCAAATCCACAATCTCAGAAAATTAGAATATTGTGAAAAGGTGCAATATTCTAGGTTTAAAGTGTCCCACTCTAATCAGCTAATTAAGCCATAACACCTGCAAAGGGTTCCTGAGCCTTTAAATGGTCTCTCAGTCTGGTCCAATAGGAATCACAATCATGGGAAAGACTGCTGACCTGACAGTTGTGCAGAAAACCATCATTGACACCCTCCATAAGCCTCAAAAAGTAATTGCAAAAGAAGTTGGATGTTCCCAAAGTGCTGTATCAAAGCACATTAATAGAAAGTTATGTGGAAGGGAAAAGTGTGGAAGAAAAAGGTGCACAAGCAGCAGGGATGATCGCAGCCTGGAGAGGATTGTCAGGAAAAGTCCATTCAAAAGTGTTGGGGACTTTCACAAGGAGTGGACTGAGGCTGGAGTCAGTGCATCAAGAGCCACCACACACGGACGGATCCTGGACATGGGCTTCAAATGTCGTATTCCTCTTGT
>NW_017308563.1:64747-67936 GCF_000935625.1 Nanorana parkeri | reverse complement strand
ACACACGCCCCTCTGAAGAAGCCCCGGCCATCGGGGGGAAACGCGTCAGGATAGCGTGTGTTTCAGCTTCTCTAGACACCCTGTGCTGACCTCTATACGTTCGGGTGAGAACGATAAACTACGAATCTCTACAGCCACCGAAGGGAGTGGACCTATCAAATCTGATGCGGACATTGCCGCACGTAATGATAGCGGCTTCTGATTGCCACAGCCAGGCCGGGGATACAGGAGTGAGCGTTTGTCCATTACAGCGAAGGCACTGAATCGGGAGACATAGGCGAGCCAATGCCGGTGTGATTATTTGCAGCTGCCATCCCGTGCCGTGCCATTGGACACACTACTGCGGAAACCTCACTATACTCCACTCATCAGCACGCTCGTGCATTTTGAAAACCCTTCTGGAGGCTCTTTCTTTTGGGGTGATAACCCCGCGTCTCGGACAGCGGTGGGAGTCCAAGTTTACCAATGAAATAGATCCCATTCAGTGACATTGTTTCATAAGGATACTCTCTTGCCACAACCAACTTCATGCATGTATCGTTGTGGGGTCTAACCAGGACTACTTTTTGCCGGCTGCGTACAATGTGAGTACAGCTCCGTTTTTCTTTCTGGGTGATATATCTCTTTTTTTTTTCACTCACATCAGAGACTTCCTACCCCATAGGAGATTCAAATGTTCAATACCCGTATCTTTACATTCAGGTGATTCTAGGGAAGCTTTTTAATTGGGTTTAAATGTCTTGTTATAGGTGTCTTTATATATATTAGTATTATTAAACTTTGTTATATTATATTAATCACGCATTGTGATCCATTTATCAGACCATCTCCACTTTTAGGGATTTCTTGTTTAAAGGGGATTGTATTTTTTTGAATTAAATTTTTAATTTTTATTCTTACCCTTTAAGTGATGTTAAAATCACTGCTCCTTTTAAAACTGTTTTTTTTTTCATTGATTCCTGTCCCCCAGGGCAGTACCCGGACCCCCATACATCTTTTATGGCCAATAACTTGCATATAAGCCCTCTTAAAGAGGATAATCATTTTCGAAAGTTCGACTCCCATTGACTTGCATTAGGTTCGAGTTCGTTTTCTAACTTTTCGGCAGTTCGGGTGTTCGAATATGAAGCGAACATGGGGGTGTTCGGCCAATCACTACTTCTGTGTTCCAGGAAACTTTGTAGTGATAGAGAGGGATCTGGTGGAACAGTTAGGTTGTGTGATAGTGATTTTACAAATTTCCTAATTTTCCCAGCAGTGCAGGAGTGCCTCTCAATTGATGCCACTACATCAGGCGCCAGAACTAGAAGTTGAAATTCGATTTATATTTGCATTTATTATAGTATTTCTGCCAGTCTAATAATGGGAAAAAATGCTATATACAGGTGAAACTCAAATAATTAGAATATCGTGCAAAAGTTCATTTATTTCACTAATGCAACTTAAAAGGTGAAACTAATATATGAGATGGACTCATTACATGCAAAGCAAGATAGTTCAAGCGATGATTTGTCATAATTGTGATGATTATGGCTTACAGCTCATGAAAACCCCAAATCCACAATCTCAGAAAATTAGAATATTGTGAAAAGGTGCAATATTCTAGGTTTAAAGTGTCCCACTCTAATCAGCTAATTAAGCCATAACACCTGCAAAGGGTTCCTGAGCCTTTAAATGGTCTCTCAGTCTGGTCCAATAGGAATCACAATCATGGGAAAGACTGCTGACCTGACAGTTGTGCAGAAAACCATCATTGACACCCTCCATAAGCCTCAAAAAGTAATTGCAAAAGAAGTTGGATGTTCCCAAAGTGCTGTATCAAAGCACATTAATAGAAAGTTATGTGGAAGGGAAAAGTGTGGAAGAAAAAGGTGCACAAGCAGCAGGGATGATCGCAGCCTGGAGAGGATTGTCAGGAAAAGTCCATTCAAAAGTGTTGGGGACTTTCACAAAGAGTGGACTGAGGCTGGAGTCAGTGCATCAAGAGCCACCACACACGGACGGATCCTGGACATGGGCTTCAAATGTCGTATTCCTCTTGTGAAGCCTCTCCTGAAAAACAAACAACCTCAGAAGCGTCTTACAGCCTAAAATTCTACAGCCTAACAAATGCATTTTAATATAGCATAATAAAATGGTTTGCAGGAGGTTCACTGAATACTACAAATATGCGAAGCCCAAACATAGCGCTCAAACCCGATTAAAGTCTATGGGAGCAGAATTTTGTAATTTTTGGGGGGGGTTTTTTCAATGCCATTTTGCAAGCATTTGATAACAAAAAGGGCATGGGCAGATGGGCACTCCCATGGGGAACATGTACCAATGGAAAAAAATACCATTAAGTGAGGAGCAGCTCCTTTAACCGCTTGAAGACCAGGTGTTTAGACCCCCTTCCTGGCCAGGCCATTTTTCAGTATTCAGCGCTGCGGTACTTTCACTGACATTTATTTTGTCATGCAACGCTGTACTGAAATGAATTTTATACCATGTTTTGGGGACAGATAGATCTTTCTTTTGGTGGTATTTAATCACCACTGGGGGTTTTATTTTTTACTATAATAAGGAGAAATAACTGAAAATTTTGAAAAAAAAAATGTTATAAAACGACTAATATTACCCACTTTTTTGGTAAAATATAAAAGACGGGGTCACGTCGGGTAAATAGACACCAAACATGTCAAGCTTAAAAATTGTGCGCACTCGCGAAATCGCAAAAAGCTAGCATACCCAAAATTAGCCATAGGCGACGCTTTAAACGCTTTTACAGCTCATCAATTTAGTGTTATCAGTGATTGATGTCCCTAGAACTATTACTCTCATTCCAACGTTCGCGGCGATATGTAACATGTGCGGCGTAATGTGTGTAATCGTCGTTTTCGCAGGTATGCGCACCTGACAAATGTTTAAATGCGTGTATGTAGGGGTGGGGACTTTAAAAAATATATATATATATTCTTTTTTATGTGTAACTTTTAAAAAATTGGGGGGGGAAACTTTAATTTATTTTTTTTCACTTAACTTTATTGCTATCACAGAGGGGGCTGAGAAACCCCTCTATGTGATAGCAAAAGAGGTGACAGGTCCTCTTTATAGAGACATTAGGGGTCTCCAAGACCCCTAATGTCACCTAGGACCCCCCTGAAGAAACTGATGAAGCAGAGATCTGCTTCATCAGCTTCTCTCCAGCAT